>NC_134361.1:102451997-102751997 GCF_048569485.1 Anomaloglossus baeobatrachus
GCAGAGCGCGTCTGCCTGCGTTGCACACTACAACTCATTCTAACCAAGCCATTATACTAGCAAACACTCAGTGTACCTAGTGGCATCCTATACGTGGCTATTGGACTTTGCTATAGTCCCACTAGTGCAAAGACATTTGCAGAGCGCGTCTGCCTGCGTTGCACACTACAACTCATTCTAACCAAGCCATTATACTAGCAAACACTCAGTGTACCTAGTGGCATCCTATACGTGGCTATTGGACTTTGCTATAGTCCCACTAGTGCAAAGACATTTGCAGAGCGCGTCTGCCTGCGTTGCACACTACAACTCATTCTAACCAAGCCATTATACTAGCAAACACTCAGTGTACCTAGTGGCATCCTATACGTGGCTATTGGACTTTGCTATAGTCCCACTAGTGCAAAGACATTTGCAGAGCGCGTCTGCCTGCGTTGCACACTACAACTCATTCTAACCAAGCCATTATACTAGCAAACACTCAGTGTACCTAGTGGCATCCTATACGTGGCTATTGGACTTTGCTATAGTCCCACTAGTGCAAAGACATTTGCAGCACGTCTGCCTGCGTTGCACACTCCAACTAATTATAACTAAGTTGCATTGTCAGGGATATTTATTCTTTATTATTCTGCTGTTAATAAAGCTAGACCACCACTGCAATCTTCACCACCTCTCAATTTTTACTACCACATTTTCAGTCCACAATCTTGTCGCAATCAACATGAGTGGCAAAATGACAGATGCTGGTGGAAAGGGGAAGAGGCGTGGTGGAAAAGGCAAAAAAGGTTTTGTCCGTGGGGAAGGTGGCAAAGCTCCATTATCATCTGCTGAAGATAGACATCTACCAGCAAAAGTAAGATGTCTACTACTTACCGTGGACAATCCGATGTGCTCCCTTTTTTACGGACACGAACAACAGGAAGAAAGGTAGATGATGGGCAAAAAAGGAAAATGCTTGAATGGATCTCAAGTGGTCCAACAAGTGCCCTCTCAGCCACTTCAAGTATCCGCATCCAAAAAACACCAGTCCTCTGAGTTGTCATCCCAATCACACTTGATTTCTCCCAGCTCTGAAGTCTCCATCAGCCCTGCACAGTATGGTGGAACTGAGATGGCTGAGTCTGCAGAGCTGTTCAGTCACACTATAGCCTGGGAATCAGAGGTCTGCTCCCAAGCTACAGTGAGTACAGAACAGGAAATGGTCTGCAGTGATGCCCAGAACCTTTGTGACTCAGATTCAGGCCGTGAGGACCAAGTTTCTGAGCATAATGTTGACCCTTTGTCACAAACTGTAACACCTGTGGTTATAGACAATGAGGAACATACTGATGAAGATGAGACGCAGATACCCGATTGGGATGACAACTTAAATATTCCGTCAGGGCAAGAAGAGGCTCGGTCTGAGGGGGAGGGGAGTGCAAACACAACAATTGATGATGACGTTCTAGATCCCACCTACTGTCAACCCCCAGTCAGGCACTCGAGGAGGTCAACAGAGGCGGTGGAGGAGGATGCAACCGACGACGAAGTTACCTTGCGCCTTCCTGGACAGAGTCGGAGCACTGGTAGCACGTCTACAACTGCATCCTCAGCCACCACTCTGCCTATGAGCATTATTCGGGGTGGATCAACAGGTCGCATGGCCTCTAAGCCTTGCCTAGCCTGGTCCTTTTTTCACATCGAAAAAGATCGCCCAACTCATGTGATATGTAACATTTGTCATGATTCTCTTAGTAGAGGTCAAAAGCTCAGCAGTTTGACAACTTCTTCCATGAATCGTCACATGAATAAATATCATAAGTCCCGGTGGGAAGCTCACCGTGCTGCAATGCGGCCTAGCGGAGCGAACCATCCACCGCCCGCCCCTTCCACTGCATCCGCGCGCTCTTCATCTTCTAGGACTGTGGGGACAGCTGCCACACCTGTTTTTCCACGCAAAACTTCCACCACTGTAACCGCAACAGGCAGTTTGCTTGTAAGGTCGTCAGTTGGTTTGGAAGGGGAAACAAGTGAGTGTGTACAGCTCTCTCAGACATCGATAGCACCAACGTTGGATGAAGGCAACATCATGTCTCCGCCTGCACTTTCCTCACAAACCTGCATTTTTCCAGGGACACCCTACTCAACACCGTCTACACACAGCAGCCAGATCTCTGTCCCTCAGATGTGGTCAAATAAAAGGCCACTTCCTCCGACCCATGACAAAGCTAAGAGGTTGACTCTATCCCTCTGTAAGCTGTTGGCTACCGAAATGCTGCCTTTCCGCCTAGTGGACACACAGGATTTTAGAGACCTTATGTCTGTCGCTGTGCCCCAGTACCAGATGCCTAGTCGCCACTACTTCTCTAAGAAAGGTGTGCCCGCGCTACACCAGCATGTCGCACACAACATCACCGCTTCCTTGAGAAACTCTGTGTGTGAACGGGTGCATTTCACCACCGATACTTGGACCAGTAAGCATGGACAGGGACGTTACATGTCGCTGACTGGGCACTGGGTAACTATGGTGATAGATGGTGAAGGGTCTGCTGCACAAGTCTTGCCGTCCCCACGACTTGTGTGTCAATCCTCTGTCTGTCCAAGTTCCGCCACTGCTTCTGCATCCTCCACCTCATCTGGGTCCTCCACCTCCGCCCCAAGCCTGCCTGGTCAGGCCACCAGCGTTCTCACTGCGCAGAAGGAATCACGCACCCCTCATTACTATGCTGGCAGCAGAGCGCAACGGCATCAGGCGGTCTTTAGCTTGACATGTCTTGGTAATAAGAGTCACACAGCTGAGGAGTTGTGGTCAGCTTTGCGGTCCGAGTTTAATAAATGGTTGTCTCCACTCAAACTGCAGCCTGGTAAGGCCGTGTGCGACAATGCTGCAAACCTGGGTGCGGCACTTCGCCTGGGCAAGGTGACACACGTACCTTGTATGGCTCACGTGTTGAACCTTGTCGTGCAGCAATTTTTAACACACTATCCCGGCCTAGATGGCCTTCTGAACAGGGCACGAAAACTGTCAGCTCACTTCCGCCGTTCAAGCGCCGCAGCAGAGCGACTTGCATCGCTCCAGAAGTCTTTCGGCCTGCCGGTTCATCGCCTGAAATGCGATGTGGCGACACGCTGGAATTCAACTCTCCACATGTTACAGCGACTGTGGCAGCACCGCAGAGCCCTGGTGCAATACGTCATGACGTATAGCCTGGGCCAACGAGATGCAGAGGTGGGGCAGATCACCCTGATGGAGTGGTCTCAGATCAAGGACCTATGCACCCTTCTGCACAGTTTCGACATGGCGACGAATATGTTTAGCTCTGACAATGCCATTATCAGCATGACGATTCCAGTCATTTACATGCTGGAGCACACGCTAAACACTATTCGGAGTCAGGGGGTGGGACAACATGAAGGGGAGGAACTACAGGAGGATTCATATGCGCAAGGGACAACAACATCACGAAGGTCCAGACGTTCATCATCACCAACGCAGCAGGCATGGGACCATGGGGGACAGGGATCGACAAGGGCGCATAGTAGCAGGCGAAATGTTGAGCAAGGTGCAGGAGAACATGAAGAAATGGAGGACGAACTGTCCATGGACATGGAAGACTCAGCGGATGAGGGAGACCTTGGTCAAATTTCAGTTGAAAGAGGTTGGGGTCAGATGTCAGAGGAAGAAAGAACGGGTAGCACCTCTATGCCACAAACACAGCATGGACTTGGTCCGCATGGCTGCGCAAGACACATGAGTGCCTTTTTGTTGCACTACCTCCAACATGACAGTCGTATTGTCAAAATTAGAAGTGATGATGACTACTGGATTGCCACACTATTAGATCCCCGGTACAAGTCCAAATTTTGTGACATAATTCCAGCCATAGAAAGGGACGCACGTATGCAGGAGTATCAGCAGAAGCTGTTACTAGATCTTAGCTCGGCTTTTCCACCAAACAACCGTGCAGGTGCAGGGAGTGAATCTCCCAGTTGTAACTTGACAAACATGGGACGGTCTCGTCATCTTCAACAGTCTACCCGTACCAGTAGGACCTTTTCTGGTGCCGGTAACAGCAATTTTATGGAATCTTTTCATAATTTTTTTAGACCCTCTTTTGCAAGGCCACCAGAGACAACAAGTCTGACACATAGTCAACGGCTGGAGAGGATGATACAGGAGTATCTCCAAATGAACATCGATGCCATGACTGTGCAACTGGAGCCTTGCTCCTTTTGGGCTTCAAACCTACAAAAATGGCCAGAGCTCGCAACTTACGCCTTGGAGATTTTGTCGTGTCCAGCTGCCAGCGTTGTCTCTGAACGTGTATTCAGTGCTGCTGGGTGTGTGCTGACAGATAAGCGCACGCGTCTGTCCAGTGACAATGTGGACAGACTGACGTTCATCAAAATGAACAAGTCATGGATCCAGAAGGAATTTACTACCCCTGTGTCATCCTGGGGAGAGTAAATGCTTGTGGATTTGGAATGTGCTTGATGCAAATCAAAACATCCTGTTTGCAACTAGGGCCCAAGTGCTGCCACTGATGGGGTGGGTGTCTGTGTGGCCCAATTTTTGGAAAAAAGGGAGACTCCGCTTGGAGTAACCCTTGCTTGCTGTGTTTTTAAAAGAAGCCAAGATGAACAGAGCTGGGATCAGGAAAGACTTTGCTACCTACCCCGGTGTCATCCTGGGGACGGCTAAGAATAGCGTATTTTTGAATGTGCTTGATGCAAATCAAAACATCCTGTTTGCAACTAGGGCCCAAGTGCTGCCACTGATGGGGTGGGTGTCTGTGTGGCCCAATTTTTGGAAAAAAGGGAGACTCCGCTTGGAGTAACCCTTGCTTGCTGTGTTTTTAAAAGAAGCCAAGATGAACAGAGCTGGGATCAGGAAAGACTTTGCTACCTACCCCGGTGTCATCCTGTGGACGGCTAAGAATAGCGTATTTTTGAATGTGCTTGATGCAAATCAAAACATCCTGTTTGCAACTAGGGCCCAAGTGCTGCCACTGATGGGGTGGGTGTCTGTGTGGCCCAATTTTTGGAAAAAAGGGAGACTCCGCTTGGAGTAACCCTTGCTTACATTGTTTTTAAAAGAAGCCAAGATGAACAAGTCATGGGTCAGCAAAGACTTTGCTACCTACCCCGGTGTCATCCTGGGGACGGCTAAGAATAGCGTATTTTTGAATGTGCTTGATGCAAATCAAAACATCCTGTTTGCAACTAGGGCCCAAGTGCTGCCACTGATGGGGTGGGTGTCTGTGTGGCCCAATTTTTGGAAAAAAGGGAGACTCCGCTTGGAGTAACCCTTGCTTGCTGTGTTTTTAAAAGAAGCCAAGATGAACAGAGCTGGGATCAGGAAAGACTTTGCTACCTACCCCGGTGTCATCCTGTGGACGGCTAAGAATAGCGTATTTTTGAATGTGCTTGATGCAAATCAAAACATCCTGTTTGCAACTAGGGCCCAAGTGCTGCCACTGATGGGGTGGGTGTCTGTGTGGCCCAATTTTTGGAAAAAAGGGAGACTCCGCTTGGAGTAACCCTTGCTTACATTGTTTTTAAAAGAAGCCAAGATGAACAAGTCATGGGTCAGCAAAGACTTTGCTACCTACCCCGGTGTCATCCTGGGGACGGCTAAGAATAGCGTATTTTTGAATGTGCTTGATGCAAATCAAAACATCCTGTTTGCAACTAGGGCCCAAGTGCTGCCACTGATGGGGTGGGTGTCTGTGTGGCCCAATTTTTGGAAAAAAGGGAGACTCCGCTTGGAGTAACCCTTGCTTGCTGTGTTTTTAAAAGAAGCCAAGATGAACAGAGCTGGGATCAGGAAAGACTTTGCTACCTACCCCGGTGTCATCCTGTGGACGGCTAAGAATAGCGTATTTTTGAATGTGCTTGATGCAAATCAAAACATCCTGTTTGCAACTAGGGCCCAAGTGCTGCCACTGATGGGGTGGGTGTCTGTGTGGCCCAATTTTTGGAAAAAAGGGAGACTCCGCTTGGAGTAACCCTTGCTTGCTGTGTTTTTAAAAGAAGCCAAGATGAACAGAGCTGGGATCAGGAAAGACTTTGCTACCTACCCCGGTGTCATCCTGGGGACGGCTAAGAATAGCGTATTTTTGAATGTGCTTGATGCAAATCAAAACATCCTGTTTGCAACTAGGGCCCAAGTGCTGCCACTGATGGGGTGGGTGTCTGTGTGGCCCAATTTTTGGAAAAAAGGGAGACTCCGCTTGGAGTAACCCTTGCTTGCTGTGTTTTTAAAAGAAGCCAAGATGAACAGAGCTGGGATCAGGAAAGACTTTGCTACCTACCCCGGTGTCATCCTGGGGACGGCTAAGAATAGCGTATTTTTGAATGTGCTTGATGCAAATCAAAACATCCTGTTTGCAACTAGGGCCCAAGTGCTGCCACTGATGGGGTGGGTGTCTGTGTGGCCCAATTTTTGGAAAAAAGGGAGACTCCGCTTGGAGTAACCCTTGCTTGCTGTGTTTTTAAAAGAAGCCAAGATGAACAGAGCTGGGATCAGGAAAGACTTTGCTACCTACCCCGGTGTCATCCTGTGGACGGCTAAGAATAGCGTATTTTTGAATGTGCTTGATGCAAATCAAAACATCCTGTTTGCAACTAGGGCCCAAGTGCTGCCACTGATGGGGTGGGTGTCTGTGTGGCCCAATTTTTGGAAAAAAGGGAGACTCCGCTTGGAGTAACCCTTGCTTGCTGTGTTTTTAAAAGAAGCCAAGATGAACAGAGCTGGGATCAGGAAAGACTTTGCTACCTACCCCGGTGTCATCCTGGGGACGGCTAAGAATAGCGTATTTTTGAATGTGCTTGATGCAAATCAAAACATCCTGTTTGCAACTAGGGCCCAAGTGCTGCCACTGATGGGGTGGGTGTCTGTGTGGCCCAATTTTTGGAAAAAAGGGAGACTCCGCTTGGAGTAACCCTTGCTTGCTGTGTTTTTAAAAGAAGCCAAGATGAACAGAGCTGGGATCAGGAAAGACTTTGCTACCTACCCCGGTGTCATCCTGTGGACGGCTAAGAATAGCGTATTTTTGAATGTGCTTGATGCAAATCAAAACATCCTGTTTGCAACTAGGGCCCAAGTGCTGCCACTGATGGGGTGGGTGTCTGTGTGGCCCAATTTTTGGAAAAAAGGGAGACTCCGCTTGGAGTAACCCTTGCTTACATTGTTTTTAAAAGAAGCCAAGATGAACAAGTCATGGGTCAGCAAAGACTTTGCTACCTACCCCGGTGTCATCCTGGGGACGGCTAAGAATAGCGTATTTTTGAATGTGCTTGATGCAAATCAAAACATCCTGTTTGCAACTAGGGCCCAAGTGCTGCCACTGATGGGGTGGGTGTCTGTGTGGCCCAATTTTTGGAAAAAAGGGAGACTCCGCTTGGAGTAACCCTTGCTTGCTGTGTTTTTAAAAGAAGCCAAGATGAACAGAGCTGGGATCAGGAAAGACTTTGCTACCTACCCCGGTGTCATCCTGGGGACGGCTAAGAATAGCGTATTTTTGAATGTGCTTGATGCAAATCAAAACATCCTGTTTGCAACTAGGGCCCAAGTGCTGCCACTGATGGGGTGGGTGTCTGTGTGGCCCAATTTTTGGAAAAAAGGGAGACTCCGCTTGGAGTAACCCTTGCTTGCTGTGTTTTTAAAAGAAGCCAAGATGAACAGAGCTGGGATCAGGAAAGACTTTGCTACCTACCCCGGTGTCATCCTGTGGACGGCTAAGAATAGCGTATTTTTGAATGTGCTTGATGCAAATCAAAACATCCTGTTTGCAACTAGGGCCCAAGTGCTGCCACTGATGGGGTGGGTGTCTGTGTGGCCCAATTTTTGGAAAAAAGGGAGACTCCGCTTGGAGTAACCCTTGCTTGCTGTGTTTTTAAAAGAAGCCAAGATGAACAGAGCTGGGATCAGGAAAGACTTTGCTACCTACCCCGGTGTCATCCTGGGGACGGCTAAGAATAGCGTATTTTTGAATGTGCTTGATGCAAATCAAAACATCCTGTTTGCAACTAGGGCCCAAGTGCTGCCACTGATGGGGTGGGTGTCTGTGTGGCCCAATTTTTGGAAAAAAGGGAGACTCCGCTTGGAGTAACCCTTGCTTGCTGTGTTTTTAAAAGAAGCCAAGATGAACAGAGCTGGGATCAGGAAAGACTTTGCTACCTACCCCGGTGTCATCCTGGGGACGGCTAAGAATAGCGTATTTTTGAATGTGCTTGATGCAAATCAAAACATCCTGTTTGCAACTAGGGCCCAAGTGCTGCCACTGATGGGGTGGGTGTCTGTGTGGCCCAATTTTTGGAAAAAAGGGAGACTCCGCTTGGAGTAACCCTTGCTTGCTGTGTTTTTAAAAGAAGCCAAGATGAACAGAGCTGGGATCAGGAAAGACTTTGCTACCTACCCCGGTGTCATCCTGTGGACGGCTAAGAATAGCGTATTTTTGAATGTGCTTGATGCAAATCAAAACATCCTGTTTGCAACTAGGGCCCAAGTGCTGCCACTGATGGGGTGGGTGTCTGTGTGGCCCAATTTTTGGAAAAAAGGGAGACTCCGCTTGGAGTAACCCTTGCTTGCTGTGTTTTTAAAAGAAGCCAAGATGAACAGAGCTGGGATCAGGAAAGACTTTGCTACCTACCCCGGTGTCATCCTGGGGACGGCTAAGAATAGCGTATTTTTGAATGTGCTTGATGCAAATCAAAACATCCTGTTTGCAACTAGGGCCCAAGTGCTGCCACTGATGGGGTGGGTGTCTGTGTGGCCCAATTTTTGGAAAAAAGGGAGACTCCGCTTGGAGTAACCCTTGCTTGCTGTGTTTTTAAAAGAAGCCAAGATGAACAGAGCTGGGATCAGGAAAGACTTTGCTACCTACCCCGGTGTCATCCTGTGGACGGCTAAGAATAGCGTATTTTTGAATGTGCTTGATGCAAATCAAAACATCCTGTTTGCAACTAGGGCCCAAGTGCTGCCACTGATGGGGTGGGTGTCTGTGTGGCCCAATTTTTGGAAAAAAGGGAGACTCCGCTTGGAGTAACCCTTGCTTACATTGTTTTTAAAAGAAGCCAAGATGAACAAGTCATGGGTCAGCAAAGACTTTGCTACCTACCCCGGTGTCATCCTGGGGACGGCTAAGAATAGCGTATTTTTGAATGTGCTTGATGCAAATCAAAACATCCTGTTTGCAACTAGGGCCCAAGTGCTGCCACTGATGGGGTGGGTGTCTGTGTGGCCCAATTTTTGGAAAAAAGGGAGACTCCGCTTGGAGTAACCCTTGCTTGCTGTGTTTTTAAAAGAAGCCAAGATGAACAGAGCTGGGATCAGGAAAGACTTTGCTACCTACCCCGGTGTCATCCTGTGGACGGCTAAGAATAGCGTATTTTTGAATGTGCTTGATGCAAATCAAAACATCCTGTTTGCAACTAGGGCCCAAGTGCTGCCACTGATGGGGTGGGTGTCTGTGTGGCCCAATTTTTGGAAAAAAGGGAGACTCTGCTTGGAGTAACCCTTGCTTGCTGTGTTTTTAAAAGAAGCCAAGATGAACAGAGCTGGGATCAGGAAAGACTTTGCTACCTACCCCGGTGTCATCCTGGGGACGGTTAAGAATAGCGTATTTTTGAATGTGCTTGATGCAAATCTAGCTGTGAAGTGTACAACTGGGGCCCAAGTGCTGCCACTGAAGGGGTGGGTGTGTGTGGGGCCCAATTTTTGGAAAAAAGGGAGACTCCGCTTGGAGTAACCCTTGCTTGCTGTGTTTTTAAAAGAAGCCAAGATGAACAGAGCTGGGATCAGGAAAGACTTTGCTACCTACCCCGGTGTCATCCTGGGGACGGATAAGAATGGCGTATTTTTGAATGTGCTTGATGCAAATCTAGCTGTGAAGTGTACAACTGGGGCACAACTGCTGCCACTGAAGGGGTGGGTGTGTGGGGCCCAATTTTTGGAAAAAAGGGAGACTCCGCTTGGAGTCACCTTGCGGTGTTTTACATGACTTTAGAAGGGCGTGCCATGCCTATATCTGTGTGTCCTCCTCTTTTTCCTTGTCCAGCTGTTTTGTTTTCGCATGAGTACATGTCCTTGTCACTTTCCCATGTGTTTGTGTTGTGTTGTGAGTTGTTTGTCACCTTTTGGACACCTTTGAGGGTGTTTTCTAGGTGTTTTACTGTGTTTGTGATTGCCTGCCATTGTTTCCTATGGGCTCGAGTTCGGTTCGTCGAACGTTCGACGAGCCGAACTGGAGCCAGACCCCCCGTTCGGCGAACCGCCTCGAGCCGAACCGGGACCGGTTCGCTCATCTCTACTAGAGAGTCGAATTCCAGCATGTCGCCACATCGCATTTCAGGCGATGAACCGGCAGGCCGAAAGACTTCTGGAGCGATGCAAGTCGCTCAGCTGCGGCAGTTGAACGGCGGAAGTGAGCAGACAGTTTTCGTGCCCTGGTCAGAAGGCCATCTAGGCCGGGATAGTGTGTTATAAATTGCTGGACAACAAGGTTCAACATGTGAGCCATACAAGGCACGTGTGTCACCTTGCCAAGGCGAAGGGCCGCACCCAGGTTTGCAGCATTGTCGCACACGGCCTTACCAGGCTGCAGGTTGAGTGGAGACAACCATTTATTAAACTCAGTCTCCAGAGGTGCCCACAACTCAGCCGCTGTGTGACTCCTATTTCCAAGACATGTCAAGCTAAAGACCGCCTGATGCCGTTGCGCTCTGCTGCCAGCATAGTAATGAGGGGTGCGTGATTCCTTCTGCGCAGTGCGAACGCTGGTGGCCTGACCAGGCAGGCTTGGGGCGGAGGTGGAGGACCCAGATGAGGTGGAGGAGGCAGAAGCAGTGGCGGAACTTGGTCAGACAGAGGATTGACGTACAAGTCGTGGGGACGGCAAGACTTGTGCAGCAGACCCCTCACCATCTATCATCATAGTTACCCAGTGCCCAGTCAGCGACATGCAACATCCCTGTCCATGCTTACTGGTCCAAGTATCGGTGGTGAAATGCACCCGTTGACACACAGAGTTTCTCAAGGAAGCGGTGATGTTGTGTGTGACATGTTGGTGTAGCGCGGGCACACCTTTCTTAGAGAAGTAGTGGCGATTGGGCATCTGGTACTGGGGCACAGTGACAGACATAAGTTCTCTAAAATCCTGTGTGTCCACCAGGCGGAAAGGCAGCATTTCGGTAGCCAAGAGCTTACAGAGGGATAAAGTCAACCTCTTAGCTTTGTCATGGGTCGCAGGAAATGGCCTTTTATTTGTCCACATCTGAGGGACAGAGATCTGGCTGCTGTGTGTAGACGGTGTTGAGTAGGGTGTCCCTGGAAAAATGCAGGTTTGTGAGGAAAGTGCAGGTGTAGACATGATGTCGCCTTCATCCAACGTTGGTGCTATCGATGTCTGAGAGAGCTGTACACACGTACTTGTTTCCCCTTCCAAACCAACTGACGACCTACCAAGCAAACTGCCTGTTGCGGTTCCAGTGGTGGAAGTTGTGCGTGGAAAACCATGTGTGACAGCTGTCCCCACAGTCCTAGAAGATGAAGTGCGTGCGGATGCACTGGAAGGGGCAGGTGGTGGATGGTTCGCTCCGCTAGGCCGCATTGCAGCACGGTGAGCTTCCCACTGGGACATATGATATTTATTCATGTGACGATTCATGGAAGAAGTTGTCAAACTGCTGAGGTTTTGCCCTCTACTAACAGAATCAAGACAAATTTTACAGATCACATAATTTGGGCGATCTTTTGCTATGTCAAAAAAGGACCAGGCTAGGCAAGGCTTAGAGGGCATGTGACCTGCTGATCCACCCCGACTAGTGCTCAGAGGCAGAGTGGTGGCTGAGGATGCAGTTGTTGACGAGCTACCAGTGCTCCGACTCTGTCGAGGAAGGTGCAAGGTAACTTCGTCGTCAGTTGCATCCTCCTCCACCATCTCTGTTGACCTCCTCGAGGGCCTGACTGTGGGTTGACAGTAGGTGGGATCTAGAACTTCCTCATCAATTGTTGTGTTTGCACTCCCCTCACCCTCAGACCGAGCCTCTTCTTACCCTGGCCAAATATTTAAGTTGTTCTCCCAATCTGGTATCTGCGTCTCATCGTCATCAGTATGTTCCTCATTGTCTATAACAACAGGTGTTACAGTTTGTGAAAAAGGGTCAACATTATGCTCAGAAACTTGGTCCTCATGGCCTGAATCAGAGTCACAAAGGTTCTGGGCATCACTGCAGACAATTTCCTGGTCTGTACTCACTGTAGCTTGGGAGCAGACCTCTCATTCCCAGGCTATAGTGTGACTGAACAGCTCTGCAGACTCAGCCATCTCAGTTCCACCATACTGTGCAGGGCGGATGGAGACTTCAGAGCTGGGAGAAAGCAAGTTTGATTGGGATGACAACTCAGAGGACTGGTGTTTTTTGGATGCGGTAGTTGAGGTGGCAGAGAGGGCACTTGTTGGACCACTTGAGATCCATTCAAGCATTTTCCTTTTTTGGCCATCATCTACCTTTGTTCCAGTTGTTCGTGTCCGTAAAAAGGGAGCACATCGAATTGTCCACAGTAAGTAGTAGACATCTTACTTTTGCTGGAAGATGGTCTATCTTCAGCAGATGTTAATGGAGCTTTGCCACCTTCCCCACGGACAAACCCTTTTTTTCCTTTTCCAACACGCCTCTTCCCCTTTCCACCAGCATCTGTCATTTTGCCACTCATTTTGATTGCGACCAGATTGTGCACTTAAAATGTGGTAGTAAAAATTGAGAGGTGGTGTAGATTGCAGCGGTGGTCTAGCTTTATTAACAGCAGAATAAACAACAATAATTTTCCCTGACAATGCAACTACGGCCCTTAAACTGGCAGCAGTGTTTGCTAGTATAATGGCTTAGTAACAATGAGTTTGAGTGTGCAATGCAGGCAGTCGTGCTGCAAATATCTTTGCACTAGTGGGACAATACAGAAGTCCAACAGCCACGTTTAGGATGCCACTAAGTTCACTCAGTGTTTGCTAGTATAATGGCTTAGAAACAATGAGTTTGAGTGTGCAATGCAGGTAGACGCGCTGCAAATATCTTTGCACTAGTGGGACAATACAGAAGTCCAACAACCACGTTTAGGATGCCACTAAGTTCACTCAGTGTTTGCTAGTATAATGGCTTAGTAATAATGAGTTTGAGTGTGCAATGCAGGTAGACGTGCTGCAAATATCTTTGCACTAGTGGGACAATACAGAAGTCCAATAGCCACGTTTAGGATGCCACTAAGTTCATTCAGTGTTTGCTAGTATAATGGCTTAGTAACAATGAGTTTGAGTGTGCAATGCAGGCAGACGTGCTGCAAATATCTTTGCACTAGTGGGACAATACAGAAGTCCAACAGCCACGTTTAGGATGCCACTAAGTTCACTCAGTGTTTGCTAGTATAATGGCTTAGTAACAATGAGTTTGAGTGTGCAAAGGGCAGGAGGGTACAGTGGCAGGGTTGTGGGTCTCTGGGAAGAGGAAAGGAAGCCTGCCTTTCTATCCCTCCCAATGGGGAAATGCAGCGAGGAAATCCCTGACCTTAGCTACACAGACGCTGTCATCTTGTGTAGCTGTTAAACTCTGTTTTCACGGACCTGTCACCTATGGCTCTGACCCTGCTGGTATTAGCCCTTAAAAGGACTGATAGAAAGTGCTATCCCTATTCTGTACAGCGCTGTGTATAGAACGTACACAGCAGTATCAGAGATAGGCGCTGCGCCAGCGGTGACTGACACCAAGGACGCAGAAGAGATAATGGCGTCCGGACGGGCAGATAGTCGTTTTTATAATGCAGGGACATGTGACATGGTCATCCTATCGCACATGCCGTTGCTTCTCTGGCTAAAAGTACACTTAGCTGTGTGTGTGTCTGAGATTGGCTGACATGCTGGCCGCCCCACTACACGCACGCACTTAGGGAAGGAAGACAAGGAAAAAAAAAAATGGCGATCGCCATTATCCATACAGCAGTGATCTGAATGCGCTGTTCCCACACACTATACACTGAAATTTCATAATAGTGTGAGTCACAGAGTGACTTACACTATTACAGCGGAAAGCCAGCTAGTAATTAGCTGGTCTTTTTGCTGCTAGAACCGTTCTCGAACGTATCTAGAACTATCAAGCTTTAGCAAAAATCTCGAGTTCTAGTTCGATCTAGAACAGCCCCCAAAATCACTCGAGCCGCGAACTGGAGAACCTCGAACCGTGAACCGCGCTCAACTCTAATTCCTAGACAGCCCATGTAACATAAAACCAATTTTAATGTTGTGTCTGTGGGAATATATCCTATTATGCAGTTCCTGTACCGTTCTTCCCACATACAATTTTACCGCACTCACATTCGATTAGATAGATCACAAATGTTGATTGGCATGTCAGGTGGACTTTAATAGGAAACAAATCTTCCCCTGAGGGGGATTTGAAAATGGATCTGTTTTGTGAAATTGATTTACAACATAAGCAATTTCTCATGAAACATTTAAAGAATCCTGCATTCATATTATCCTTTAAATGTTTCATGAGAAATTGCTCCCCTTCATGGACAGGGGCATTACATGTAGCTGACTGGGCACTGGGTAACTATGGTGAGAGATGGAGAAGGGTCTGCTGTACAAGTCTTGCCGTCCCCACGAGTTGTTCGTCAATCCTCTGTATGTAAAAGTTCCTCCACTGCTTCTGCCTCCTCAACCTCGTCTGGGTCCTCCACCTCCGCCCAAAGCCTGTCTGGTCAGGCCTCCTGCGCTGTAACTGCGCACAAGGAATCCTGCACATCTCCTTACTATGCTGGCAGCAGAGCTGGACGGCATCAGGCGGTCTTTACGTTGAAATGTCTGGGAAATAGGAGTCACACAGCTACCCAGTTGGGGTCAGCTATGAAGACCGAGTTTCGTCAATGGTTGTCTCCACTGAACCTGCAGCCAGGGAAGGCCGTGTGCGACAATGCTGCAAACCTGGGTGCGGCCCTTCGCCGGGGCAAGGTGACACACGTGCCTTGTATGTCTCACGGGTTGAACCTTGTTGTCCACCAATTTTTAACCCACTATACCGGCCTAGATGGGCTTCTGCTCACTTCCTCCTTTCAAACGGCGCAGCTGACCAACCTACATCGCTCCAGAAGTCTTTCGGTCTGCCGGAAATGCGATTTGCCGACACACTGGAATTCGACTATACATATGTTGCAGCGACTGTGGCAGCACCTCAAGAGCCCTGGTGCAATACGTTATGATGTATAGCCTGGGCCAACAAGATGCAGAAGTGGGGCAGATCACGCTGATAGAGTGGTCTCAGATCAAGGACCTATGCACCCTTCTGCACAGTTTCGACATGGCGACGAAGATGTTTAGCGCTGACAATGCCATTATCAGTATGACAATTTCAGTCATTTTCATACTGGAGCAAACTCTAAACACTATTCGGAGTCAGGTGGTGGGACAAGAGGAAGGGGAGGAAGTACAGGAGGATTCATATGCGGAAGGGATACCAAGATATACAAAGTCCAGACGTTCAGCATCACCAAGGCGGCAGGCATGGGACGGTGGGTGAGAGGGATTAACAAGGGTGCATGATAGCAGCCAAACTGTTGAGGAAGGTGCAGGAGCCCAGGAAGAAATGGAGGACGAACTGGCGATGGGCAAGGAAGACTCAACAGATGAGGGAGATCTTGATCAAATTTCGGTTGTTCGAGGTTGGGGGGAGAGGTCAGAGGAAGGAAGCATGGTTATCACCTCGCCACCACAAATACAGCAAGGACTTGGTCCGCATGGATGTGCAAGACACATGAGCGCCTTCTTGCTGTACTACTTACAACATGACCCTCGGATTGTCCGAATTAGAAGTAATGCTCACTACTGGGTTGCCACACTCTTATATCCCCGGTACAAGTCAAAATTTGGTGAAATAATTCCAGCCATAGAAAGGGACGCACATATGCAGGAGCATCAGCAGAAGCTGTTATGCAATCTTAGCTCGGCTTTTCAACTAAACACCAGTGGTGCACAGAGTGAATCTCACAATTGTAACTTGCCAACCATCGGACTGTGGAGTCATCATCAGTCAAACCGTACCAGCAACACTGTATCTGGTGGTAACAGCAATTTTATGGAATTGTTTAATGATTTTTTTAAGACTATCCTTTGCAAGGCCCAAGAGACAAGAAGTCTGACACATAGTCAATGGCTGGAGAGGATGATACAGGAGTATCTCAAAGTTAATATAGACGCCATGACTCGGAAACTGGAGCCTTGCTCATTTTGGGCTTCCAATTTTGAAAAATGGCTCTTGTCGTGTCCCGCAGCCAGCGTTCTCTCGGAATGTGTCTTCAGTGCTGCTGGGTGTGTGCTGACAGATAAGTGCACGCGTCTGTCCAGTGACAATGTGGACAGACTAACGTTCATCAAGATGAACAAGTCATGGATCCGCAAGGACATTTCTACCCTTGTGTCATCCTGGGTAGGTAAAGGCTTATTGATTTGGATTGTGCTTGATGCAAATCAACATGTCAAGTTTGCAACTGGGGGACAAGTAATGCCACTGAAGTGGTGTCTGTGGCCCAATTTTTGGAAAAAAGGGAGACTCTGCTTGCAGGCCCCTTTCTGTTTTTTTAAAAATGTTCCAAGATTAACAAGTCATGGTTCAGTAAGGACTTTGCTACCCCTGTGTCATCATGGGGACAGTAAAGGCTGGCATATTTTTGAATGGGCTTGATGCTAATCAACATGTCAAGTTTGCAACTGGGGGACAAGTGATGTCACTTAAATGGTATCTGTGGCCCAATTTTTGGAAAAAAGGGAGACTCTGGTTGGAGTCCCCTTGCTGTTTTTTTAAAAATGTTCCAAGATGAACAAGTTATGGTTCAGCAAGGACTTTTCTACCCGTGTGTCATCATGGGGACAGTAAAGGGTGGCGTATTTTTGAATGTAGTTGATGCAAATCAACATGTGAAGTTTTCAACTGGGGGACAAGTGATGCCACTTAAGTGGTGTCTGTGGCCCGATTTTTGGAAAAAAGGGAGACTCTGCTTGCAGTCTCCTTGCTGTTTTTTTTCAAAAATGTTCCAAGATTAACAAGTCATGGTTCAGTAAGGACTTTGCTACCCCTGTGTCATCATGGGGACAGTAAAGGCTGGCGTATTTTTGAATGTAAGTATGGAGATTTCAGCTCACCCACATGAAGTCTTCCAGGCTAGGGTGGATGCCCACAGTTCCCCGGACAGGCCAGTCTGTGATCCAAGGCAGGTAGCAAACAAAAAGTATGTGGGACTCAGCACCAATACTGATAAGTAAAACTTGGAACTTTATTGAATCAGTTTAAAAAAGACGGTCACAGATCATCCAAAAATCGCCATGCGACTTGCCATGCGGCTTGACGCGTTTCGGACACAAAAAGGGGGATTAAAAACAGTCCTTAATCATAAGCCATAGTAAGTAGGAGGCAAGAGGTATATATAGCACTTCAAAAGTGATAGAACAAGGAGCAAGTCAGGAAAACAGGAAGGGAGTTCACTCAGGAAATGCAAATTAGGAGAGAGGAGAAATAGCATGACATTATAGTTCCATTAACCCCTCGAATCGCATGTAATAAGAAGAATATGTGCACATACATACATATATACGGTACACATATTGAGTATATTTTAGAAAAAAAAAAAATATAGTAGTAATAAGAATATGTTAATCAGAAAAATTCTGTTATAGAATAACGGTTGGACATAAGTTGGTATATGTTAGAACAAAAAATATATAAAATATATGGTATACCTATGCACCTTTGTGTATACAAATGCGCTTTGCCCCGATGTGGACTTTGCAAGTTCATGAAGAAAACACTCTCTTTTCCTGTAGGGGACAGTTCCCATAAAATTTCAGCTTTCATAAATTGCTCAACTACATATGTTATCTATAGAGCTTCCTGTGTTGTATGTCTTAAAGAATATGTGGGTTGTACCTCCAGGCCCCTGAGAAGAAGGATATCTGAACATACAAATATTCCACCTCCAACTTCATCCCTGGGCCCCTCAAAAAGTAAAAGATCAATTTCAGGTCTCACTAGACATTTTCTTGACTTTCATAATGGAGACTTCAGGTATTGAACAGGTAAAAAGACCATTGAGAGGAGGTGATTGGTTCCGCAAACTTCTCTATACTGAAGCTAAGTGGATATTGCGACTCAACACCAGGCACCCCAAATGACTTAATTACCGTTCCGATCTACGTTATATTATATGAGTTCATTTACCCCCGCCCTTCCTTACCCCTTCCTCCCCCCACCCTATTTTTCTACCCCCTCCTCCCCCTCCTTTCCCTGGGGTCTTGTGCATATGCATAGGTAAGATTCTATATATAATTCTATGTGTATATATATATATGTGTGTGTATGTATATATATATATATATATATATATATATATATAAATATATATTTTTTTTTTAATTCGTTGTGCCCAACATGTATGCTGCGATTCATGTATGCTGTTTATAAGATCCGTCTTCTACAAGATCCTTTTTGGATACACATATGCACATATTTCGAACGAATACACATGTCAACGCATGTTTATACCTCATATAGTTGCACATGTGCACATGCACACACATGTGTATTACCTCTTCATATATACATATACATGCATTTTTTCTTTTTCTTTTTCTATGCATATTTTTTATCATCATTTATTATCCATTATTTTTACTTATTTTCTGTTTCCTTACAATTAACGATAGTTCACTTAATTTCAATTAATTTATGATTAGGACTCAATGGTTTTATGTTTCTCCATACAGTCTTATTGTTGCATATAGTATATATACTTTTTATACACATTTTCATATATACAGATAAAGTTCTGAGCTGTAAGCTATATAGCATCAACACATTTTTTTGTGCTTGATTGTTTTTTACGAACGCATTGTATTTATATCAATGACAACACATATGTACACAGGTCACACATATTTTTCTTTTTATTTTTTTTGTTATTGCAGTCTTTGTACATACATATACATATATATTTTTTTACATACTTGTTTTTTCCCATATTGTTTATACAGTGTGTGTGTGTGTATATATATATATATATTTATTTATATATATACATATATATATATATATATATATATATATATATATATATATATATATATATATGTATAACTCTTCTAATTACACATCTTTTATACAATAATGTTTATATGCATGGGTATACCCGGAAATTTTACATATTTTTGGCTCTAACATATACCAACTTATGTCCAACCGTTATTCTATAATAGAATTTTTCTGATTAACATATTTTTATTACTACTATATATATATATATTTTTTTTTTCTAAAATATACTCAATATGTGTATATATGTATGTATATGCACATATTCTTCTTGTTACATGCGATTCGAGGGGTTAATGGAACTATAATGTCATGCTATTTCTCCTCTCTCCTAATTTGCATTTCCTGAGTGAACTCCCTTCCTGTTTTCCCGACTTGGTCCTTGTTCTATCACTTTTGAAGTGCTATATATACCTCTTGCCTCCTACTTACTATGGCTTATGATTAAAGACTGTTTTTAATTCCCCCCTTTGTGTCCGAAACGCGTCAAGCCGCACAGCAAGTCGCATGGAGATTTTTGGATGATCTGTGACTGTATTTTTGAATGTGCCTGATGCAAATCAACATGTCAAGTTTGCAACTGAGGGACAAGTGATGCCACTTAAGTGGTGTCTGTGGCCCAATTTTTGGAAAAAAGGGAGACTCTGGTTGCAGTCCCCTTGCTGTTTTGTTAGAAATGTTCCAAGATGAACAAGTCATCGTTCAGGAAAGACTTTGCTACCCCTGTTTCATTATGGGGACAGTAAAGGATGGCATATTTTTGAATGTGCTTGATGCAAATCAACACATCAAGTTTGCAACTGGGGGACAAGTGATGCCACTGAAGGGGTGTCTGTGTGGCCCAATTTTTAGAAAAAAGGAGACTCTGCTTGGCGTCCCCTTGATGTGTTTTACATGATTTTAGAAGGGCATGGAATGCCTATATCTGTGTCTCCTCCTCCTTTTATTCATCCAGCTCTTTTTTTTGCATTAGTATATGTGCTTTTCACTTTTCCATGTGTTTGTGGTGTCTTGTGGGTTATTTGTCACCTTTTGGACACCTTAGAAGATGTTTTCTATGTGTTTGTTTGTGTTTGTGTTTGCCTGCCATTGTTTTCATTGGGGTTCGAAGGTATTCGTCGAACTTTCGTCGAACGTTCGCCGAACTGAGACGCTGTTTGACGAACCAAACCAAACTCGAACACTAGGGGGGTGGCTCAACACTAGCCATTACGTCCCACCGATCCAAAACCCATTTGGGACTTTTTAGTGGGGTGCTATAAATGCGGCCATTGTTTAGCTGGCCGGAATATCATCCAAAGTAAATATTTTTCCTCTTCTGATTGTACTAGATCTTACGAAATCAGAAAATACATCACCTGTAATACAACACGCATAGTGTATTATGCTACATGTCTGTTCTTGTTGATCTATGTGGGCTCACATTATGTAAGTGCCGCGTTAGGGTGAGGGAGCACGTGCGTGATATTGAAGCAGCAAAAACAGCTGAAGATATGACACTACTCAAAATTATACCCCACCTTTTAGGTTTCACCACGCCTGTGATCCATCTGTGTTGGAGGTGCATGGGATTGATGCAATTGGCCTTGGGTCCGGGGGTGGAATCTTAAAAAAGAAATTATCTCAATGCGAGGCATGATGGATTTGCACCCTGGATACCATAGCCCCAAAGGGATTGAATGAAGTGATCAACTTTGCTCTTTTTTTGTAGTTCATAGTCCTATATCTGCTGGCATTCCCATACTTAGCTATGGCATCCCTCTGAGTATGCATGCAGGGTCCGCGCTGTGTTGCCGCCGAACGGCTGCCATAACTTTGGCAGAGGTGCATGTGCAGGAGCCGGATTGTGCGTCTCTTCTCCCACGCGTGCGCCGTGATGTCTGATGGCGGGTCTGCCCACAGCGCCGTGGTTGACGGACTGCACATGCATCATATCCTGAGGTGACGTTTGCGGAAGTGAAGTTTCAGCGGGTATTTAAACTGCCATTCGGAGAGGGGAGATACCGCTTTCCCTCCCTGAAGAAATCACATGTTGGGACACTTTTTCCCCCAGGTGAAACGTGCGTTTATTGGGTGCAGGGGGAATACTTGTCCTAGGGGATGCAGATCTAGTTGGCAATTGCTGAGCACTCTTTAGTATGTATTATACTATTGTGATCATATATACTTTCTTTCTTTGATGCTGCTTTTTGTCTGCACTCTGGCACTTTATATAAGGAGGCAATTGATATTTATATTTATGCGTATATTCAGGACATATCCTCTCCCTTAAATATTATAGTGATATTTTTATAGTCATACATTCTTCTCCTTTTGATGCTGCTTATTGTTTGCCCTGTGGCACTTTTTCAGTAATTTGAGATGTATATTTACACATCTTGAGTATACTTAACATATTGTGCCCTGCCTTATTATGTGCCTATATGGCTTTCGATACCCCTACATATTGCTTTTTACCATTCATTCACTACTTTTAGATATGTGTACCATCATCTTTTCTCAGTAAATAAAATTATATTGTTACTATATGCTTTTTAAAAAAATATTTAAAAATAAAATAATTATCTGATCGCATGAAACTTATTTTGTTCTCCTGTGTTCTACTAATAAGGATGTAGATACAATAGAAGATGAAGGTGAAATATATAGAAAATTAAAGTATCAGAATTTTTTGTAGTAGTAGTAAAATTCGGCACTAAATTGGATGCTTTGCAAAAGATATGGTTTTATTGACAATCTGATTGCATAAAACTTCTTTTGTTCTCCTGTGTTCTACTCATAAGGATTAGTGTTGAGCGAGTATGCTTGTAACTACTCGGTACTCGCACGAGTATCGCTGTACTCGGGCTGCTCGGCGGGGACCGAGTAATCTCGCGATACTCGTGCTGTACTCGTGGTCTTCATTTCTGCATGTTGGCGCTCTTTTGAGAGCCAGCCCTCATGCAGGGATTGGCTGGCAGACCACTGCAATGCCACAGCCCTGTTAGTTGTGGAATTGCAGTGATTGGCCGGCCTGCACAGCGTGACCGAGCCTTTATACCGGCCGGCGCGCTGTGCTCTGCTCACAACTATCCAGACAGTCAGTGCAGGGAGAGTGTCGCTGATTCAGGGAAAGCTTTGCGGCCCTTTATAGTTAGTTCCGGAGCAGGGCTGCAAACAGTGTGACCAGAAGTCCTTCTCAGGACTATTCTAGTTGTATACAGGCAGGCAGGGTATAGCCAGGTCGGAGTACAGTAGCAGAGTCCTTCTCAGGACTATTGTTGCTATATACAGGCAGGGTATAGCCAGGTCGGAATACAGGCTAGTGACCAGAAGAGTCCTTGTCAGGACTATTGTAGCAGTATACAGGCAGGCAGGCAGGCAGGGTATATAGCCATTCCTAGTGGTGACCGTATACCAGCCTTCATCATATCTGGGGCTGGTGTACACAGTCTAAAACAGTCCAGATAGTGTCAGACTTCTCAGTAATTGTCGCTCCTAAAAACCAGTTAGGTTCTTATTGCGTCCGTGCTTGCATTTAAAAACAGCACGTGTGTGTCTGTCGGTGGCAGCGTACAGGTGCGCGTTTTGCACAAACTATTATATAACGCACAAGTCTAGTGTATAATACACGTCAGTCAGCAGTGTCTGATAGTGTCAGACTTCTCAGTAATTGTCACTCCTAAAAACCAGTTAGGTTCTTATTGCGTCCGTGCTTGCATTTAAAAACAGCACGTGTGTGTCTGTCGGTGGCAGCGTACAGGTGCGCGTTTTGCACAAACTATTATATAACGCACAAGTCTAGTGTATAATACACGTCAGTCAGCAGTGTCTGATAGTGTCAGACTTCTCAGTAATTGTCGCTCCTAAAAACCAGTTAGGTTCTTATTGCGTCCGTGCTTGCATTTAAAAACAGCACGTGTGTGTCTGTCGGTGGCAGCGTACAGGTGCGCATTTTGCACAAACTATTATATAACGCACAAGTCTAGTGTATAATACACGTCAGTCAGCAGTGTCTGATAGTGTCAGACTTCTCAGTAATTGTCGCTCCTAAAAACCAGTTAGGTTCTTATTGCGTCCGTGCTTGCATTTAAAAACAGCACGTGTGTGTCTGTCGGTGGCAGCGTACAGGTGCGCGTTTTGCACAAACTATTATATAACGCACAAGTCTAGTGTATAATACACGTCAGTCAGCAGTGTCTGATAGTGTCAGACTTCTCAGTAATTGTCGCTCCTAAAAACCAGTTAGGTTCTTATTGCGTCCGTGCTTGCATTTAAAAACAGCACGTGTGTGTCTGTCGGTGGCAGCGTACAGGTGCGCGTTTTGCACAAACTATTATATAACGCACAAGTCTAGTGTATAATACACGTCAGTCAGCAGTGTCTGATAGTGTCAGACTTCTCAGTAATTGTCACTCCTAAAAACCAGTTAGGTTCTTATTGCGTCCGTGCTTGCATTTAAAAACAGCACGTGTGTGTCTGTCGGTGGCAGCGTACAGGTGCGCGTTTTGCACAAACTATTATATAACGCACAAGTCTAGTGTATAATACACGTCAGTCAGCAGTGTCTGATAGTGTCAGACTTCTCAGTAATTGTCGCTCCTAAAAACCAGTTAGGTTCTTATTGCGTCCGTGCTTGCATTTAAAAACAGCACGTGTGTGTCTGTCGGTGGCAGCGTACAGGTGCGCGTTTTGCACAAACTATTATATAACGCACAAGTCTAGTGTATAATACACGTCAGTCAGCAGTGTCTGATAGTGTCAGACTTCTCAGTAATTGTCGCTCCTAAAAACCAGTTAGGTTCTTATTGCGTCCGTGCTTGCATTTAAAAACAGCACGTGTGTGTCTGTCGGTGGCAGCGTACAGGTGCGCGTTTTGCACAAACTATTATATAATGCACAAGTCTAGTGTATAATACACGTCAGTCAGCAGTGTCTGGAAGTGTCAGACTTCTCAGTAATTGTCGCTCCTAAAAACCAGTTAGGTTCTTATTGCGTCCGTGCTTGCATTTAAAAACAGCACGTGTGTGTCTGTCGGTGGCAGCGTACAGGTGCGCGTTTTGCACAAACTATTATATAACGCACAAGTCTAGTGTATAATACACGTCAGTCAGCAGTGTCTGATAGTGTCAGACTTCTCAGTAATTGTCGCTCCTAAAAACCAGTTAGGTTCTTATTGCGTCCGTGCTTGCATTTAAAAACAGCACGTGTGTGTCTGTCGGTGGCAGCGTACAGGTGCGCGTTTTGCACAAACTATTATATAACGCACAAGTCTAGTGTATAATACACGTCAGTCAGCAGTGTCTGATAGTGTCAGACTTCTCAGTAATTGTCGCTCCTAAAAACCAGTTAGGTTCTTATTGCGTCCGTGCTTGCATTTAAAAACAGCACGTGTGTGTCTGTCGGTGGCAGCGTACAGGTGCGCGTTTTGCACAAACTATTATATAACGCACAAGTCTAGTGTATAATACACGTCAGTCAGCAGTGTCTGATAGTGTCAGACTTCTCAGTAATTGTCGCTCCTAAAAACCAGTTAGGTTCTTATTGCGTCCGTGCTTGCATTTAAAAACAGCACGTGTGTGTCTGTCGGTGGCAGCGTACAGGTGCGCGTTTTGCACAAACTATTATATAACGCACAAGTCTAGTGTATAATACACGTCAGTCAGCAGTGTCTGATAGTGTCAGACTTCTCAGTAATTGTCGCTCCTAAAAACCAGTTAGGTTCTTATTGCGTCCGTGCTTGCATTTAAAAACAGCACGTGTGTGTCTGTCGGTGGCAGCGTACAGGTGCGCGTTTTGCACAAACTATTATATAACGCACAAGTCTAGTGTATAATACACGTCAGTCAGCAGTGTCTGATAGTGTCAGACTTCTCAGTAATTGTCGCTCCTAAAAACCAGTTAGGTTCTTATTGCGTCCGTGCTTGCATTTAAAAACAGCACGTGTGTGTCTGTCGGTGGCAGCGTACAGGTGCGCATTTTGCACAAACTATTATATAACGCACAAGTCTAGTGTATAATACACGTCAGTCAGCAGTGTCTGATAGTGTCAGACTTCTCAGTAATTGTCGCTCCTAAAAACCAGTTAGGTTCTTATTGCGTCCGTGCTTGCATTTAAAAACAGCACGTGTGTGTCTGTCGGTGGCAGCGTACAGGTGCGCGTTTTGCACAAACTATTATATAACGCACAAGTCTAGTGTATAATACACGTCAGTCAGCAGTGTCTGATAGTGTCAGACTTCTCAGTAATTGTCGCTCCTAAAAACCAGTTAGGTTCTTATTGCGTCCGTGCTTGCATTTAAAAACAGCACGTGTGTGTCTGTCGGTGGCAGCGTACAGGTGCGCGTTTTGCACAAACTATTATATAACGCACAAGTCTAGTGTATAATACACGTCAGTCAGCAGTGTCTGATAGTGTCAGACTTCTCAGTAGTTGTCGCTCCTAAAAACCAGTTAGGTTCTTATTGCGTCCGTGCTTGCATTTAAAAACAGCACGTGTGTGTCTGTCGGTGGCAGCGTACAGGTGCGCGTTTTGCACAAACTATTATATAACGCACAAGTCTAGTGTATAATACACGTCAGTCAGCAGTGTCTGATAGTGTCAGACTTCTCAGTAATTGTCGCTCCTAAAAACCAGTTAGGTTCTTATTGCGTCCGTGCTTGCATTTAAAAACAGCACGTGTGTGTCTGTCGGTGGCAGCGTCAGGCTCTATATTGTCCCTGGATAGAGACGTGCATGATGGCCTGTAAACATGAAGTGCCCATTGTAAGGAAGTGGGTCTATTGTAGTATAGCCCTTAGGCAGGGCAGCCAAAAATTTGGAGGCTCCACATTGTCCCTGGATAGAGATGTGCATGAGGGCCTCAAAACATTGTTCCCATTGCAAAGGAGCGGGTCTCCTGTCGTTGTAATGCCCATTCAGAAAGAATGGGCGAAAAAATTTACCACTGTGGGTATACCTGAAACAACGGCTTAACTATTGTAACGGTCAACATGATGGCGCATGAGGAGAAGGAGGAGCAGTCCAGCGATTAGCCAAAGTCCAGAAGTGTGTTACCATGGGTGAGTGGAGGTACATGGCAAATTCCCGTTACAAACTTTAAATTCCGCTGTCATTTGCTGTTGGTGTGTGGTGAAGTCTGGCCAAATCCAACCCTTGTTCATCTTGATCAGAGTCAGCCTGTCAGCATTTACAGTTGACAGGCGGGTGCGTTTATCTGTAATGATTCCACCTGCGGCACTAAAAACACGCTCTGACAAAACGCTAGCGGCAGGGCAGGCCAGGACTTCCAAGGCGTAGAGACTAAGAGCCAATTCATGCCACGTGTCCAGCTTGGATACACATTAATTGTAAGGCACAGAGGAATGTCGGAGTACAGTTGTTTGATCTGCAAGGTACTCCTTGAGCATCTGGCCAAACTTAGGATTTCTTGTGGCACTACCCCTCACCTCAGGGGCTGTGGTATGTGAGGGGCTGAGAAAACTGTCCCACATCTTAAAGACTGTTCCCCTACCTCTGGCGGATTGGACTTGTGCCCCTCTCGGCTGTACGCCTTGGTTGTCCACTGATTCCTGACCTATGCCGCTAGCGTTTTGTGAGGGGAATGCTTTGCCTACTTCCATGACTATGGCCTTCTGGAACTGCTGCATTTTGCCTGACCTCTCCGCCTCGGGAATAAGAGACATAAAGTTCTCCTTTTAGCGTGGGTCTAACAGTGTTACCAACCAGTAATGATTGTCAGCCAAGATGTTCTTAACGCGAGGGTCACGAGACAGGCAGCTTACCATAAAGTCAGCCATGTGTGCCAGACTCTTAACAGCCATCACTTCAGTATCCTGACCAACACGATGACTGAACATGCTGTCCTCCTCCTCCTCCTCCTCATCATCTACCCTGTCCTCTGGCCAGCCACGCTGAACCGAGGATATGACTGCATGTCATATCCTCAATTTGGCCAGAGAGTTGCTCCATGTCTTCATCCTCCTCCTCGTCATAGTCCTCCACTGCACGTTGTGATGAGACGAGGCTGGGCTGTGTGTTATCACCCACACCCACTACTGTTTCTTGCTCAAACTCATCGCGCTCCGCCTGCAATGCATCATGGTTGTTTTTTAAACAGAGACCATTTTAGAAGGCAGAGAAGCGGTATGGTGACGCTAATAATGTCGTCATCGCCGCTCACCATCTTGGTGGAGTCCTCAAAGTTTTGGCGGATGGTGCATAGGTCGGACATCCATCTCCACTCCTCAGGTGTTATGTGTGGAGTTTGACCCATTTCCCGACGGCTTAGGTGATGCAGGTACTCAACAACTGCCCTCTTCTGCTCACATATCCTGACCAACTTGTGCAGAGTTGAATTCCAACGCGTGGGGACATCACACACCAGTCTGTGTGCCGGAAGATGCAAACGGCGTCTTAAGCCGGCAAGGCCGGCTGAAGCAGTAGGTGACTTTCAAAAATGTGCAGACAGGCGGCGAACTTTTACCAGCAGATCAGACAGCTCTGAGTATGACTTTAGAAACCGCTGAACCACGAGGTTGAGCACATGGGCCACGCATGGAACATGTGTCAGCTGGCCTCGCCTCAAAGCCGCCACCAGGTTCCGGCCATTGTCACACACGACCTTTCCTGGCTTTAGGTTCAGAGTTGTGAGCCAGTGATCTGCCTTCTGTTTCAGAGCTGTCCACACCTCTTCTGCATTGTGGGGTTTGTTGTCACCTATGCAGATTAGCTTCAGCACTGCCTGTTGCCGCTTCGCCGAGGCAGTGCTGCAGTGCTTCTGTGTCGCCCTGGACAAGCCAGGGGCCACAGAGCACAACACTTAAACACCCCACACTCCCTGCAGGCATATCATAGTCAAAACACAAAATCCTTGTTGCCTTCCCCAGGGGCTGTTGTCCACACCAGGGTGTGGAGCCAGGCGGTTGGTCTCCACCCACCGAGGAGGAGGGAAAACACAGGCAGTGAGAGTTAAGCTAAGGAAGTGGAAGGAGGAAAGTAGTAGAGAGGAGAAAAGTGACAGCAAAGAGCCTGAAGTTGGTCCGGGTGTGTGGCCCGGACAGGACAGCAAGGTTGGCAGGATGTGGTGACCGTCTGCAGTGGAGGCCGATTGGAGTCTGCCGTAAGGACCGTGGACGGGTGGTGACCCGGCCGTACCGGACCAGTATACAAAGAGAAGCCAGCACCATTGGCAGAGGACTTTCGGATCCCGGCAAGGCTTGGTGTCGCCGTGAATTTGCCAAATCCGTTAGTGAAGGGGACCTCAGGGTTTCCAAACAGCCAAGTCCAGATAGAAGGCAACCGTCCAACCGTGAAGGGGAGACACCGCCACCGCCAAGGGCAACCGTCTCCCAGGGCCAGCGCCTGTGGGCAAAAGGGGCTCCTCCGGCCCATATCCAGGTCGGGGAGCGGGTTACCGTTGGGAAACCATCACTACCAACACTTAACTTAGGTGCAGGGAGAGACAGTCATCACTAACCTGCAGGGAGGAACAACCGCAGCCGTCCGAGTGACCCGTCCATCCAGCCACTTGTTTTACCGTGAACTGTGTCATCATCATTGGGCTGAGTGAGTACCTCCGTGCCGTGCGGCACAGCGCTGCCCCTGCGACCCTGCACCTCATCAGGCCCCGCAACCCGCCTGTCATCCATCTCTACCCCATCACCAGGCCCCGGGACAACCAACCCCCCTACCCACGGAGGGGAGAAATAACAACAAAGCTGCTCCCTGTCACAGGCTCCCGGGATCCCCGTCCAGAGCAGCGGTGGTGTCCACACAATCACCACAACCGTGGGTGGCGTCACGGACAATATCCCCAAAACCCAAACCACCCCTTTTCACTCACGGGCGAGTAGCGCCGCTCGAGTCCCCGGGATCCGGCCATCGCTCGAGCCAACGAGCAGCAGCAGCCGTAGAGCAGCGTCAGCCGGACCCAAGCAGTGGGAGAGCGCACCGTCCTCTCCTCCGCCCGCGACACTTCCAGCTTGGGACTGGTGTTGAGGGTAAAGTGGATCAGGATGCGCAGGAGGAGGAGGAGGCTGAGGAGCATGACATTCCGGAGCTGTAGAGTGTGTGTGAAACCCTGACTGAGGTAGGGCCTGCAAAACTTGGTGTGTGAAGGACGTGTTCCGTCCCTCGCTCAGACTGGGTCCCAGCTTGCACAATATTAACCCAGTGTGACGTCAACAAGATGTAGCGGCCTTGCCCACATGCACTTGTCCACGTGTCTGTGGTTAGGTGGACTTTGGCTGAAACAGCGTTGTTCAGGGCACGTGTGATGTTTTGTGACACGTGGTTATGCAATGCGGGGACGGCACACCGGGAGAAATAGTGGCGGCTGTGGACCGAGTAACGTGGGACAGCTGCCACCATCAGGTCGCGGAATGCTTCTGTCTCAACCAGCCTAAAAGGCAACATTTCCAGCGCAAGCAGTCGCGAAATGTTAGCATTTAGAACTGTGGCATGTGGGGTGTTGGCAGTGTATTTGCGCCTGCGTTCAAAGGTTTGCTGAATGGATAACTGAACGCTGCGCTGGGACAAGGACGTGCTTGATGATGGTGTTCTTTCTGCGTAGGCAACTGCAGGTGCAGGAGTGGAGGAGGCTTGTTCGCAGGCAGCATGGACAAGGGATTGGCTCGCATGCACAACCAGCGAAGACGTAGCAGTGACATCAGCAAGCACTGCTCCTGGACTCTGTTGTACTTCCCACAAAGTCGGGTGCTTGGCTGACATGTGCGTGATCATGCTAGTGGTGGTCAGGCTGCTAGTTTTGGTACCCCTGCTGATGCTGGCATGGCAGGTGTTGCAAATGGCCTTTTTAGAATCATCTGGAGCCAACTTAAAAAACTGCCAGTGTCAGAGTTCCGGGTTTTCCAGTTTTCTTTTGAAAGAGCTTGCCCTTTGTTAACATGGAGTTTTCTGTTCTGTTGCCCTACTTCCTGTCCATCTGTTTAAAAGCCGCCCCTAAAGCTTAGTCCAGTGCCTGAGTATACTGCTTCCTGTGTGCTCCTGCCCTGCAGCTTTTGGTTCCTGATTGTTATTCGGATCCTCTTGGAAAACAACCGACACCGACTCTGGACTTCATCTGGTATCATCTAGCTGTGCCCGGACTCCGTTTGCCGTCTTTGGTCGGCACTTCTGCCCGGTTCCTTCCATTTAATACCACTCTGGACTCACATCACGTACGGACATTTTTGGACTTACCTATTGCCTTTTTGTGTCCCGGCTGCTGCGCATTTAGGGCTTCTGGGGTGATTGCCAGACAGTCCCTGTATAGGGGTTCGCTCTTGGTGGTCTCCCTGGGAATTCCCTTTCGCTCCGTCCCTGGAAGGTATTTCCTGTATTTATGTTCTACTGTGTTTTTGTTCCGTTTATGTACATATTTGCTGGTTGCATACTATAAACGTCTTGCACCAAGAACTCGTCTCTGGTTGTCATTGCCCTAACGCAATCGAAATCCTCAATACATACAATAGTATTACAGCCAGACTCGGGAAGACCTAACATTTGTACAGGCACCTTGTGTCGTGTTGTTCCGGGGAACAGTTGCCTGACGTCTGCCTGGGGCCACCACTCTGCTTCTTACTGCCTGTTGGGATGCTACGTCTCCCTCCCCCTGTGCACTGCTGTCCTCGCTCTGCATATCCTCCTGCCAGGTTGGGTCAGTTACTGGATCATCCACCACGTCGTCTTCCTCTTCCGCACCCTGCTCCTCCTCCTGACTTCCTGACAATTGTGTCTCATCATCATCCACCCCTTGTTGAGACACGTTGCCAACTTCATGAGAACGTGGCTGCTCAAATATTTGGGCATCTGTACATACAATCTCGTCATGGCCCACTTCAACAGGAGCTGGCGAGAGGCCAGAATTTGTGAATGGAAACGTGAACGAACAGCTCTTCCGAGTGTCCAAGTGTGGGATCAGTAATGTCCGTGGACGTGTACTCGGCCTGGTGGTAGGAAGGAGGATCAGGTTCTGAAATGTGCGGTGCAGTATCACGGCTACTGACACTTGACCGTGTGGAAGACAGAGTGTTTGTGGTGGTGCCAATCTGACTGGAAGCATTATCCGCTATCCAACTAACAACCTGTTGACACTGGTCTTGGTTCAAGAGCGGTGTACTGCAGCGGTCCCCAAGAATTTGGGACAGGACGTGCGAGCGACTAGATGTGGCCCTTTGTTGTGGCGAAATTAGAGCTTGCACACAACCTCGGTCTCTGCCTGCACCACCATCACGTCCACTTCCTTGTTCGTTGACAACGCCCTTGCGCATTTTGCAATGCTGTGCTGATGTGTATTCACTAGACTTGTGCGTTATATCCAAGTTTTTGCAAAACTCACACAAATGCAGCGGAAAGCTGACACCAACAGGCACACACGTGCGGTTTTTAAATGCAAGCACGGAGGCACTAAGAACCTAACAGGTCTCTATCCAGGGACAACGTGGAGCCTCCCAATTTTTGGCTGCCCTGCCTAAGGGCTATACTACAATAGACCCACTTCCTTACAATGGGCACTTCAGGTTTACAGGCCATCATGCACGTCTCTATCCAGGGACAATGTGGAGCCTCCCAATTTTTGGCTGCCCTGCCTAAGGGCTATACTACAATAGACCCACTTCCTTACAATGGGCACTTCAGGTTTACAGGCCCTCATGCACGTCTGTATGCAGGGGCATTGGTGAACCTCACAATTTTGGACTGCCCTGGCAAAGGAAAATACTACAAAGACTCACTTCCTCAAAATGGGCACATTAGACTCAAGAGGCCTTCATGTACGTCTCTTCTCAGGGACATCGGAGTGCCACACAATGTTTTCACATAAAATCTTTCATGTATTAATCTCAAAAAGTAACATACACCAGCTCTATCTCACTATTGGGTATGTGCCCTTAACATTTCCGCCATGAAAAATCATTTTGGGGTCATTTTGGAAGGTTTTCTGGTGAGTCCGTAAAAATGGCGTAAAATGCGGACAAAATTGTTCACAGCTGTGACTTTTCAGTGATAAATGCTTCAAGGGGTCTTCCCCATGCTGTTGCCATGTCATTTGAGCACTCTTCTGAGACTTTTGTGACATTTTTAGGGTTTCTCCATGCTGCCGGGGGGTCATTTCACAAAAATACTCGGGTCTCCCATAGGATAACATTGGGCTCGTTGCTCGGGCCGAGTACACGAGTATCTTGGGAGGCTCGGCCCGAGCTTCGAGCACCCGAGCTTTTTAGTACTCGCTCATCACTAATAAGGATGTAGATACAATAGAAGATGAACGTGGAAAATATAGAAAATCAATGTATCCAAATTTTTTGTAGTAGTTGTAGTAAAACTCGGCACTAAGTTGGATGATTTGCAAAAGATATGGATTTATTGACAATCTCGGACAGTCCATGACAAACAGCTAATTGACTTTTTGGTCAATCGTAGACCTTCATCAGAAATTTTCTGTGTTGCTGCAATTTATTATAAATTTATGACACTCACAAAAGTGCATTTTTAAATCATTTTTTGAATAGTGATTGAAATACTATGTCCCAAGAATGACAAAAGTATATTAGGAGTGATACCTTTATAGGCTATTCAGAAAAATTATATTAGCATGCTTTCAGAGCACAAAGGCTCCTTCTTCAGGCATTTACAAATGAATTACTGAGACCAAATCACAACATTTAAATGAATGTTAAGCTGGGTTCACACATAGCGACAACGACGTCGCTGCTACGTCACCATTTTCTGTGACGTAGCAGTGACGTCCCGTCGCTGTCACTGTGTGTGACATCCAGCAATGGCCCGGCCCCTGCTGTGAGGTTGCCGCTCTTTGCTGAATGTCCTGCTTCATTTCTTGCTCATTGCTCTCCCACTGTGAGACACACATCGCTGTGTGTGACAGCGAGAGAGCGACGAACTGAAGTGAGCAGGGAGCAGGGAGCCAGCTTCTGGCAGCTTGCGGTAAACTGCAACTAAGGTAAACATCGGGTAACCAAGAAGCCCTTTCCTTGGTTACCCGATATTTACCTTCGTTACCAGCATCCGCCGATCTCACGCTGCCTGTGCTGCTGGCTACCTGCTCCCTGCACGCAGCCAGACTACACATCGGGAAATAAGCAAAGGTTTGCTTTTTAACCCGATGTGTACTGTGGCTATGAGTGCAGGGAGCCAGCGCTAAGTGGTGTGCGCTTGTAACCAAGGTAAATATCGGGTAACCAGAGAAGCACTTTGGTTGGTTACCCGATATTTACCTTAGTTACCAAGCGCAGCATCGCTTCCACAGCGACGCGTGTCGTTATGATCGCTGCTGCGTCTACTGTGTTTGACAGCTAAGCAGCGATCATAACAGCGGCTTACAAGGTCGCGGCTACGTCACAGAAAATGGTGACGTAGCAGCGACATCGTTGTCGCTATGTGTGAACCCAGCTTTACAACAGGACATGGGAAAGATGATGCCTCCTAAAGATAACCCAAGAAAATCAAATTAAATTTTTTCTTAGAAATGCAGATGAGTTGGAAGTGGTCTGTTCAGATCCCTTCTGAAGTTCTTCTGGTGGAGGTGTGAAGTGTGTCCATGTAGTGAGTCATAAAACCAAGTGTTAAATTGAGTCCTTTTGTTAAAGATCCAAACAACCTTATCAGTTTGAATTCCCAAATTTTTCTCTCTCTGTCATCTTTAAAATGACCTTTCAGTATTAGTACTTTTAAATCTGTCATACTGTGTCCCTGTCCAACTCATCTGCATTTTTAAGAAAAAAATTAATTTGATTTTCTTGGCTTATCTTTAGGAGGCATCATCTTTCCCATATCCTGTTGTAACATTCATTTAAATGTTGTGATTTGGTCTCAGTAATTCATTTGTAAATTGCCTGAAGAAGGAGCCTTTGTGCTCTGAAAGCTTGCTAATGTAATTTTTCTGGTTAGCCTATAAAGGTATCACTCCTAATATACTTTTGTCATTCTTGGGACATAGTATTTCAATTGATTTTTCTGGCTAAAACGGTACCACAATATTACTGTATTGCACATTTGAATAGTGATGGAAGATGTTATTTTTATTAAAGGAAAGCTATCATCTTGCAAATGCAATCCAATCGGCATGGCCCAGATAATAGAGTAGGGGGAGCTGAGTACATCAATATATAGTTTTATGAGAAAATATTCAGTATAACCTATGTATTAATCATTTAATCCTCTGCTCTTTCTGGGATTTACAGTCCAGTGGGTGGTGCCACCAATGATTGACAGCTATCTCTGCATGCACACCTATACTAAGAGGGCTGACAATCACATGACTGCCCACTGAACCAAAATCTCAGAAGGAGAAAAGGTTTACATGATGAAAACATAGGTTGTACTGAATATTTTCCAACAAAACGATATATCAATCTTCTCAGCTCCACCTCCTCTATAACATGCTGCCTGCAGATTAGACTGCACTTCCATGGTGACTTCTATCTTTTAAACACTACAATTTAATAAAATGCATAATAAATATTGATACACTAAATGTATAACTGACAACGAACTTGAATATGATATTAAAAAGCGAAACCTAATTCAAGAGCAAGTGCCTTGTTTAATTTATATAAAAAATGACCTTCACTATACAAAACTGAAGAATAAGATATAGCATCTGATTATATTGTGTTTAGATTGCTATTCTAGCTAAACAACTAATTCATTTCTAAAAAGGCTAAAGGTCCAACACATAAACTGAACATAATGAACCAATCAGTCTTATGCTGCGTAGAGGGGAAGCAATGTGTCAGAAGTCATAGACCTCGTGAAATATACTACGCTTTATTTTATCTTTCTTGTTTAAGCTCCCATATATAAAGTTATATAATTCATCATTACATTCTCAAATAAATAGAGCATAATATATAGAATGTGTTTATTTTTTTACAAGAGTGTACATATTTTCCACAAAATATTATGTACAATGTAACATTATGAGAAAAGGTTAACAACCACATATCCACATATATTAGCGCATAGCACTCCAACCAGCATAATTTGAACACAACATGGACATCAGTAGATGACCAATTAAAGGAGTGACAAGGATAATAGTAAAATATCAATCTTTATTTATATTCATTAAAACACTAAAATATAGCATAAAGGTACCGACAGTAAATAGAGAGACACAGACAGTTAATATATTGAGTCCCAATAAATAGTGAAAAAGGATTTTTTGGTGAATCTGGGACATACACATCAAAGACACCAGGTGAATATATATCAAACCTGAGCCAAAATACCATTCATTGAAGACAAGTGCGATTCTGTGGTCCCATCTGCGCCACTAATAACGCATCATAGAATAGATAGTGAACTATTCTATGATGCGTTATTAGTGGCGCAGATGGGACCACAGAATCGCACTTGTCTTCAATGAATGGTATTTTGGCTCAGGTTTGATATATATTCACCTGGTGTCTTTGATGTGTATGTCCCAGATTCACCAAAAAATCCTTTTTGACTATTTATTGGGACTCAATATATTAACTGTCTGTGTCTCTCTATTTACTGTCGGTACCTTTATGCTATATTTTAGTGTTTTAATGAATATAAATAAAGATTGAAATTTTACTATTATCCTTGTCACTCCTTTAATTGGCCATCTACTGATGTCCATGTTGTGTTCAAATTATGAGAAAAGGGCATTTAAAGTGGTTTATCTTGTTTATAAAAATAAAGTTTATTATTTATTTAATGAGAAATTATACAGTTTTCCAATAAACGAAATGCATCAATTATTTATGGTTTTCAAAATCTATGTAGTCATTACATGAAAATATTCATATTAGGGTTAGAGGGAACCTGTCAGGTCCAATATGCAGCTAGAACCACGAGTAGTTCTGGGTGCCCTGCCTAACTGTCTCTGTATACACTAGCATAGATAAAGGGATCTTTATAAAAACTATTTCTAAAGATCCTTTATAATATGCTAATGAGGGCTGCGACTAGTTGTAAGGGCCCAGGGACAGAGGACCTCAAATGTTCTATATGTCACAGTTGCTGTTCTGGCACAAGGGTGCAGGGGCCATGTTCTCTGGGTGGTCTAAAAGGCCCTGATGTTCCCAGCTATCCACCCCCACACAGTAGCCACAGCTGATGGACAGTCCACAGACACGGTCTTGGGGATAACAGTTGCTTTAATACAGCAGGAAGAAAGGAAAACAACACGGAATATACAGTATGTTTCACGGTCTTCTGTGGGTAAGCCACAGCAAATACAGCTTGGTGTTGAATACTGAAGTGTAATTAGGGTTCTGTAGCTTTAAGAGCACAATTTGCTTCAGATGTAATACTGGTATGCCTTTAGAAGCAGGTTCAGAGTCTCTTGAGCTTAGAGGGTAGATATAATAAGATTGTACAGACCTGGAGTCCTGGGGTTAATTTCACTGCTAGTGCAGTACATGTAAGCAATTGTAGATAGTTGCCCAGCGCGCTACGGGGACCGGACGGCTGGTGCGTGGACAATGGCATGAAAGCCACTAATATTGCAGTGGGGTGGGAGACCCTCAAACTTCCCCAATCTTCGTGCAGTAGGGTCTTGTATATAATTAGTATGCCCTACTGTCTGAAGAGATGCACAATGTATATCTGGCCAGTGAAGATTCATGATAGGAAGCCTTCAGCATATTGGCTGTAAAAGTCAGGAAATGATGAAATTCTAGGCCTCGGGCCTAGCAGGAGTCTTGTGGTGAAGAGAAACTCCACATAATGTCTTCCCTCAGAGGAGACTCAACCAGAACCAGCTCATTCCAGTTCTTTCCAGACAGAGGCTGGAGAATAGCTCCACCTATTGAGCCATGTGACCTCGAACTAGCCAATAGGATAACACCCAATGAACACTTCAGATTCTTACAGTTTTCACCAGTAGATGGTGCTAGAACACAACAAATGAAAAATGCTTTACTTATAACATATAGCATAATATTACATATAAGTGAATGTACTTAAAGAAACAGACACAATCTGGACTGGGTCACTACACTAGTCGCTGGGGCATTAGTTCCTGCGCTCATTCCACCCTCTGGGCATGCTTACATGATAGTCAATGCCCATTGCCTCGTCATCAGCAGTGACACGCGTACCTTGCAACTAGACCCTGTGCTCATTAACATATCATAAAGGATCTTTAGAAACACTTTTTCTAAAGAACTCTTTATCTATGCTACTAGATGCTGGGATAGTTTGGCAGGGATTAGCAATATGCACCCAGAACTGCTCGTGGCTCTGGGTGCATATTACACTTGACAGGTTCCCTTTAAATACTGTCCTTCCATATCATCATCATACAGTATAAGTCCCTGGGAGAAGATACTATTAGAGTTTCGTACTGTCATGCACTTGTGTGACTATCATATGACCATGACAGGTTTTTGACCTTTGTTTTTTACATATCTTAATACAGATGGAAAAATATGATTGACCCCTGAAATGCCATTATTAATTGTAATTGTGGTATCCACAAAGGAGCTTTATTTTCTCTACACAATTCAATGTTATATTTTTATATGAATAATTTATTTAACCTTCACCATCTTATTTTGCTTCATTAGAAAACTCCACTGTTGGAAACGTAAGCAATAATAAAGGTTACATATTGTTTTCTTATTTAAAGCTGGGAAGTAAGTTAACTGAGTTCATATTAAATTTTGTTTCAGGCTAAAGGTGTAAATTAAAAAGATGCCCATGCATATTGGATAGCTCTCGGATAGCTATTCATACACATGAACAAATGGTCAAGCATATCTTTTCATAATAATTAGAATTGTAATTTCATAACTACTGTACTTTCTTTTCCCAAATAATCTATTAAGGCAGAGTCAGGAGGCCCCAATATGGCTGGTATTTAAAACCTTAACCGCAAGCCCTCGAGGCCGTTTTTACCCTAATGACAATCTATTTTTGCAATTCTTACCAGTATCACTTTAAGGCTGGATTCACATGATGGTATGGCATCCGGTGAGAGTGCATTGGATGTGATGTGCTAATGATCATCAGCTCCTGCTGTGCTGCAAGCATGAGCCGAGTGTTATGCAACTTTGATCCAATCCTGCGATCGGATCACAGCTTCGGAAAAGAGGGATGGTGCTGCGGAGGAGAGGGATAGATTAATCTCCCCGTCTCCTCCATTGTAAGCCTGTGTGTATATCATACTGCACTCAGATGTCATCTAAGTACAGTCGGTTGTTTCACTCGCACTCATAGACTTGTATGGGTGTGAGTGACACGTCTCTCACTGACAATCGAAGCATGCTGTAACTTTTCGCTCATCCTGGATCAGAAAAAAGCTGACCATTTGCTCTCCCTCATTGACTAACGTTGGTCCAATTGCAATGCGAGCGGTAATAACTCTAGAATGCTTCAATGGATCCCAGTGACTCTGAGAATGTTTTTTAGTGACATATTGTACTTCATGATAATGATAAATTTAGACCGATAATTTTTGTGTTTATTTGTAAAAATAATTTTTTCAATTTTCAAACTTTGAATTTTTATGGCCTTATATACGAGAATTATGTCACAAAAGATAGTTACTAAATAACATTTCCCACATGGTAACTTGCTTGCCCTTGCTGCTTGAGATACTTCCCATTTGTTGTTTTTTTTCAGCACTTTTGGGCAACTTATAGTGGTATACTCATTACATGCATACAATCGTTTATTTGGCTATTGATGCCATAGGGGTCCTTTTCTATAGTATAGATTACTAACTACCTTAATTGGTCAGGTTATATTGATATTATATATGCAATTTTTCTCTGCTCCCATGGATGCTTTATAGGTGTTATTTATTAACATGCTGGTTGGACACCTTAGCTACCTTTACATGTATATTGCTTATACAATACGCTATAAATGCCATAGGGGTCTTTTGCATTCCACAATTTCCTCATGATATCTTGTATCGTTAAGCCTCAGATATATAGCATGTGAAGCCACTATATATATATTTTTTTCTTTCTTTCTCATAGTTGCCATGCAGTTACTATCTCACACCCTGTAGCTGATATCACATATGTGTGACTCATTTTCATTAGGGGATACAGTTTTGAGCTCTTTTTCTCTATTTACATTTTCATCATGACTATAATATTGTAATCCAATGATTGTATTACTTTCCTTGGTTCAAGTGGAAGAACTAATTGTTGTCCCTGGGTTGCCCCGCTCCACCTGTGGGGAGCAGAAATACCTCAGCTGCCATAACACCATCCCCGGGGGTCCCGTACAGCAGCCGCAGCCTCATAGCTACAAAAACCACAGGTGGCGTCACGAATTTTATCCAACTGTAAATAGCCATCATCCCCCTTCTTTTATTAAAGGACACCACCAGGGTCACGGCATCAAGCACCGCCACCACTGACGTCCCCGGACTTGTCTGGCCCGGTTCTGAGTACCCCCGACCCTGGGGCGGGCGTGTCAAATGCACCTTACAATTTATTGTGCATTTTGTTCTGAGTTTGCTGATACTTCATATGTGGTGGAAATCAACTGTTCGGGTGCATGGCAGGGCCCGGGAAGGGAAAGAACACAATATGACTGCAAAAATAGCACATTCCACATTGCATTTGGAGAGCTCTTGTTGTTACTAAACAGTGGAGCTCCCCTAAAAGTGACCCCATATTGGAAACTAGACCCTTCAAGGAATTTGTCTGGATGCATGGTGAGCACCTTGAACCCCTAGGGGCATCACTATATTTTATAACATTGAACCGTGAAAATTAAAAAAAAAACACATTTGTTACTACAAAAATATTGTTTCAACAACAAAGTTTTCATTTTCATATGGGTCACAGGACATAATGGACCATACAATTTGTTGTGTAATTTCTACTGAGTACCCCATATGGGGTCAAAAACTAATTTTGAGGCAAAGTGCAAAGTGAAGAAGGGAAGGATTGATATATTTGGAATACGATTTAGTTGAAATTGTTTGCAGGTGCCATGTCATATTGTCAACACTCCTGAATTGCCTAAACAGTGGTGCTCCCTCACAAATGACCCTAGTTTGGAAACTAGAACCCTCAAGGAATTTATATGGATGTTTGATGAGCACCTGGAACCCTCAGGTGCTTCACAGAATTTTATAATGTTGAAAAGAAAATGAAAAATACATTTTTAACCTAAAATATGTTGCTTTCACCCCAAATTTCCAATTTTCTCAAGAAGAATTAATAGAAAAAAAGATCCCATAATGTGTTACACAATTTCTCCTGAATGTGGGAATACCCCCACATGTAACTGTACAGTACTATTTGACCATACAACAGGGCTGAGGAGGGAAGAAGCTCCATTTGATTTTTGGAGCACAGATCTTCCTAGAACAGTTTGCAGACTCCCAGAACAGAAGAAATCCCCTCAAGTGACCAACATTTGGAAATTACATTTCTTTAAGGAATTGATCTATGGGTGTAGTGATGATTTTGTCTTTCGAAAATACCTATAGTGTCAAACAAAGGTTGCAGAATTATAAAATGCAAATAAATCATTGTCCCACTACATTTTAGTGACTGTACATTTTACCCATCTTGTACTTCGGGAAACCTGCAGCTCATACATTTAGGTGAGCTCTCCTCACTAGAATAATATCAAACATATGGATGCTAACTATAGTTTAGGTACATTGTGGGGCTCAGAAGAGAGAGGATTTGGGAGCACATATTTTTGGGGATATTGTTTTTGAGGGGGGGGAGTCATAGCATTTTCCAGAGCCTTTTTTTTCCAGTAACATGGAAACCCATTAAATTTTCATACACCGATGATGGACCTAAGTGGGAAGGTGTTTTTTGTGAGTTGAGTCGAATGCTATTTGTTGGCGATTTTGATACAGAGCATTTTGGATCAGTTCAAATATATCTTGTGCTCTATGCTGAGCGCTTACATCGGGGTTTCCATCTACATCTCCGAAATACATGATTCAGGTGAAACTGTGATTGATCCATTCACTGATGAGGCAGCAGAGTTATTCCGGATTCTATTTGGCCTCTGTTCATTGGTGTCCATCTTTTCATAGGCAAACAAAACTGTTGATGACCTCACGTTTGTGCATGCCTAAAAAGAGATGCAAAAAGATGACACTGCTGTACCACGGGCCACATAGAAGGTCAAAGTGACTCACTCTGCCTCATTACAGTGAATTTTCCATTGGGCATTTTATCTGAATAACATTTTTCAGAAATTTAGGCTATGTGCCAAAATCCGCACACGCTATGTCCTGGATGCAGAGTGTCTTTTCCTGTGGAGACTGCTGCTGCTAGTGCCAACAATCAGGATTTGGGGCGCTGTGGACTTTTGTGCTATGTTCCTAACTGAGAATACTTGCATCTCCGCAATCATAAATTGACATGCTGCAGCAAGGGAAGATGCTCCAATTGGCAGTTTACGATGTGGAGAAAAGAAGCACAGTGTCATGGTTCTCCTCCCTGTCCACATGGCTATGGGGCAGAGCCTTCTCTCGAGCCTCACTTCCAGACCCTGGATGCCTTAAAAACTGGCATTTCCAGTGAACCAGTGCCGGCTATAAGCTTAGCACTGCTTTGCCTGTGATTGCTGGTCCTGTGAGTGATATCCTGATCTGTCTGTTCTTGTGCCCCCGTGCCCTTGTCTGTGTTCCATCCCCTGGTCGTCCCTCCTGTCCTCTGTCCCCTCTCCTATTTCCCCACTCGGTTGCTTCCTCCGGTACTGACCTTGGCCTGACTTTGACTCCGCTTTTGCTCATTCCTCCGGTCCTGCTTCTGCCCATACGGTGTTTGACCCAGCATGTCTGACTATTATTGCATGCTCTGCAGCTCTGCTTCTCAGCTGTGCTTTGAGGTAATGCATGAGAACGCTGTGAATTCACTTCCTGGTTCTCATTGCTCTGTGTAGTGTATTATGCTACAGAGCTCTGGCTCCCCCTGGTGGCAGCATTACACACAGTGGGCATAGGATTTCTAGAAATCCCATCCACTGTGCTTTTACTGTACAATGCAGCATTTTGGAAGAAGGGAAAACATGCTGCATTGAAAACCCTGCTGTTCCTGATTTTAGGTGCGCACCCTTACACATAATTATCAGTCTAAGTGTTCAGGTTAGAGTGCAGGATAAATATGAGCCATGCTATAGTGTGAAATTTTAGAGACAGAGTGAAAAAATGAATAGCAATTGAAGAAATGGTTTTATTTATTTATTTTTTTACACTGTTCACCTTGCAGTATAAGTTATTAGGTAACGATATTTCTCTGGTCAGTACAATTACAGGGATACCAGATTTATATCTTTTTTTAGGTTTGGCTATTATCATTAGAGATGAGCAATGTTCAAGGATCGAGGTTCGCTAATTTCATGTTCGAGTGATTTTGGGGGGTGTTCGAGTCGTTCGACGAACTCAAGCTTTTTGCCAAAATCTCGACAGTTCGAGTTACATTCGAGAACGGTTCAAGCACCAAAAATGTGGCTTTTCACAGTAAGGCTATGTGCACACGTTGCTGTCTGCATGCGTCCTGCATCCCCAGCACAATCCCTCTCTCTGTCCTACTCACCGATAACGGGCGTCTCGCTGCACGGCTGTCACAAATCTGCGCGTCTTTTCCTCTTTTGAAAATAGTTTCCGCTTCATTTTTCAATCAGTTATTCCGTGCTTTCCCCGCCCGGCGGTGCCCATGATTGGTTGAAGTCAGACAAGCCCCCACGATGAGTAACAGCTGTCTCACTGCAACCAATCACAGCCGCCAGTGGGCGGCTCTATATCGTGCAGTAAAATATATAAATAAATAATAAAAAAAAAAATGCGGTTCCCCCATATTTGATACCAGCCAGGATAAAGCCGCACGGCTGGAGGCTGGTATTGTCAGGATGGGGAGCGCCACGGTATGGGGAGCCCTCTAGCCTAACAATATCACCCAGCAGCCGCCGGGAATTGCCGTATCCATTAGATGCGACAGTCCCGGGACTCCACCCAGCTCATTCCGAATTGCCCTGGTGCAGTGGCAATCGGGGTAATAATGAGTTAATCATGCCAGGTGTCTCCCCGAGACACCTTCCATGATTAAACTGAAAGTGAAAGTAAAGAAACACACACAGCGAAAAATCCTTTATTTGGAATAAAAGACAAAAAAATCCTCTTTCACCATTTTATTAAAATCCCCAAATACCCCTCCAGGTCCGATGTAATCCCCACGACACTGTCAGCTCTGTTAGCTCTGCTTCATGAAGATGACAGGGAGCATTCTGTGTCTTCTCTACGTAGCACCTGAAGTGAACCGTGCTGTAATCTGAGACTTCAGTCTGCAATGCAGAAGTCAAGATTACCAAATCTGCCTATGTTTTTCATTAGAGCCAGTAGCGCAGTGGTTAGAGCACTCGACTCAGAAGCATTAGTTCATGAGTTCTATCCCTGGTCATCCCGGTAAAAAAAGGATTTTATTTTAAATTAGTATTATTTATTTATAATTGTAGTTTAATTTAATTATTTACTGAGGGGAGGAAATGGACATCAGCTGTGAGCCACACCTCTAAAATCGGAGCAGTTCACGAAATGAGGCTGCATTGCTCTCTCTCCTTCTCTCAGTCAGTCAGTCTCAGTCAGTCAGTCAGTCTCAGTCAGTCAGTCTCATTCAGTCAGTCAGTCAGTCTCAGTCAGTCAGTCTGTCAGTCAGTCTCAGTCAGTCAGTCAGTCAGTCAGTCTCAGTCAGTCAGTCAGTCTCAGTCAGTTAGTCAGTGAGTCAGTCAGTCTCAGTCAGTCAGTCAGTCTCAGTTAGTCAGTCTCAGTCAGTCAGTCTCAGTAGGTCAGTCAGTTAGTCAGTCAGTCTCAGTCAGTCAGTCTCAGTCAGTCAGTCTCAGTCAGTCAGTCAGTCTCAGTCAGTCAGTCTCAGTCTCAGTCAGTCAGTCTCTCTCTTCTCTCTCTCTCCTCTTCTCTCCTCTTCTCTCCCCTCGCTCTTCTCTCTCTTCTTCTCTTCTCTCTCCTCTCTCTCTTCTCTCTCTCTCCTCTTTTTCTTCTCTCTCTCTCTTCTCTCTCTCTCTCCTCTCTCTCCTCTCTCTCTTCTCTCCTCTTCTTTCTCTCTCTTCTCTCTCCTCTCTCTCTTCTCTCCTCTTCTCTCTCTCTCTTCTCTCTCTCTCCCTCTCTCTCCTCTCTCTCTCTCTTCTCTTTTCTCTCTCTTTTCTCTCTCTTTTCTCTCTTTTTTTCTCTCTCTCTTTTCTCTGTTTTCTTTCTCTCTCTCTCTCTCTCTCTCAGACCTGGCGATGATCAGCTGATGCGGTCACCTGACGAAGTCAGAACATTGGAATATTCTTTAACAATTAAATAACAGTTGACAATCTCCAAATGTCACAATTAGCAGGTACTGCCAACACAGCTCCGACCCATCAAAGCTCCACAAGATCTCTGATAATATCATATGGTATATGATAGCAGTTGCAGATCCTTTAAAGGGAGTCTGTCAGCAGGTTTTTGCTATGGAATTTAAGATCTGATGTAGGGGCAGAGAGCCTGAATTCAGTGATCTATCACTTACTGGTCTGCTTTCTGTAGTTTTGATAGAGTCTCTGTTTTCCCTGCTGTAGTTATAGCAGTGGTTAGAATATTGAATTCTGATTAGCCCCACTTTTATCCCTGATTGGCATTTCATATGTACACTGTGCAGTATAAGTTATGCTGCCAATAAATGGTGAACGATGTCTTTCTTGTACACAGCAGCTAGTTTACAAGACACCTAATCTGACAGTGATCTCCTGATGATAAAATTGTTTGTAATAAAATTACAGCAAGTTATTGGGCAAGTGATTCCTGGAACCAGGTTCTCCACCACTACATTATGCTTTTAGCAGATTACGTAAGAAAAAAACGTGTTAACAAATTCTCTTTGTCTTCTAAATTGCAAAATGGAGACTTCATGAATTATAATTTTTCTTCCAGCCCTACCCACAGATAGCAATAGGGAATTTGGAGGCTAAGGTCACAAACTACATAAAAGTTCATGAAAGTCAAAATCAGTAGTCTTAGCTTGTGTAATAAATAAACTACCATGTATACTCCAGCTTGTGTAATAAATAAACTACCATGTATACTCCAGCATAAGCCAACCCGAGTATAAACCAAGGCGCCTAATTTTACCACAAAAAACTGGGAAAACTTATTGACTTGATTATAAGCCTAGGGTAAGAAATGCCACAGCTACTGTTAGTAAAGTGCTCATATCGTCTCCTGTATTAATGTGCTCATCCTTGTCTCCTGTATTAATGTGCCCATCCTTGTCTCCTGTAGTAATGTGCCCATATTGTTTCATGTAGTAATGGGTCCATATTATCTCCTGCAGTATTGTGCCCATATTGTCTGCTGTAATAATGAGTCCTCTAGTAATTTACCCATCCTATATAATGTCTTCATTCCAGTCCCCTTCTTGTCCCGTTTTATGCCATTGTTCACATACACACACACACACACACAAAATTATTCTCATCTGTCCTCTGTTCCTGTGGTGTCCTCTTACCTGCTTCTTGTTGACCACATGTACATAGACCCCTTGGAGATCACGGCCGGTACACAGGGCCGCTGCTGCCATCAGCACTTTACTTTAGTTGAATACTTTGCGGTGCCACAAATCATTCAAGTAAAGTAAAGTTCTGACAACAACAGCGGTGGTCCCATGTACTGGCCGCAATCACTGAGGAGTCTATGTATCTGCTGTCTAGAAGAAGCAGGTAAGAGGACACCACAGTAACAGAGGACAGATGAGAATAATTTTTTGTAGAACACTCACTTGAGTGTAAGGGGAGTTTTTAGCATAAAAAAAATGGATGAAAAACTCGGCTTATATTCTAGTATATATGGCATTTTTTCATTCTATGATTACAGAATTTAGACTTAGCTATGTTTACACAATACAAAGATACCATTATTTGCTTTTTGCCTCACATTTGAAAAGCATTCAATATAATGTCTGATTAAAAGGAAAGATAAATAAAAGTAAAAGATTCTGAAAGGCTTAAAAAGGATTTTGAACTACATCAGGTCTAAATAATTAGAAAATATTGACCTATCAGCTTCATTCAAACAAGCAATTAGTAACTGTCTTCTATGTTCTTACAGCTAAACAGATTTTATTTTAAAACAGTTTGCAACATCAAGGTTACAAATTCATTGCATAATATAATTTAGATTAATTGTGCTCCAAACTTGTAAGGTTGACTGCTAAAAAGGTATGGATGTTGAAGTAATTTAATCCAATAAAATATAGAACTAAGGCGACATGGAGTCACACATAAAAAAAATGGCTAATATATAAAAAGGTGTAAAACCTGACCCCATTGGACTTCTTTCTGTGAGGTCACATCAACAGCAGGTGTATGCGACCCCTCCACCAACATTGCAGGACCTACGACGACGTATCATAGATGCTTGTGCAAACGTGTCACCTACCATATTGCACAATGTGCAGCAAGATACAGTATGCTGTCCAGAATCCAGATGTGCATTGCAGTTGGCGGGGGCCACTTTGAGCATCAAAGTTAAATGAGCACCATATGCGTGACCAGCATTCAATGTTTTGGGGGGGGTCATGGGTTTCACATCATAGCATTTCTGTATGCAAGGTGTCGACTTGTATTGAATTGATGATGCCCTACAATTTTTTAATTCACTTTTTTTCTCTATCTTGTTCCGTTTTCGAGATAAAAATGCTAACTCCGTTGTTTTTTACCAGGTAGCGCTATAGTTAGTTTCATTTTGTAGCGCATGGCTACTTTACTATACCTAGACACCACTTCAATGCCTATAGCTGTCGCCATTCTCAAGTTAATGGTGGTGGACAGGATATGGGTGGACACAATGTATGGGGCACCCTATATCATTTATATAATTTGTTTATTTTTACACTTTACTTGGGCAAACAGACAGCCTCTGGGAAGACAACCAATGAGAGATGCCAGCATGACAGCTGTCTGACTGCAGTCAATCACTGACGTTGTCCCAGATGGTGGGTGGTGGAAGCAGTAAATATGCATGAAAGCAAATGAGCGGACCTGGAAGCAGTGTTACAGCCATACCACAGAGACTGGTAAGTATGTCCTGCTTTAACAATTTTGCTTCTTTTTTTTATAATGATATCCATGGAAAATCGCAGCCTTGCCAATAGTTGGCACTTAGCATGGCTACGATGGCTCCAGAAGTGACCACAGTCTAAAAGCTTGCTAATTGGCTGCTCTGCAACCTTTCAACAAGCTTTATTTGGGTGACAAACCCAAACACGAATCGGCTGTAGAGTCAAAAATCTGTGTTCGGGTTTGCTCATCCCTAATTATAAAACCTTCACTGCTTTATTTATATATTTAATTGTCTCTGATTGATATTATTACATGACATTATGTAATGTATCCATGTGATAAAAGTGCTTTTATTGATTTTTAATGAGATGTGTTTCTTTTAGTTTCTCTTTAGGCAATTGTTTGTGATTAATTGTGAGTATTTAATAAGTTTCCACATTGGTATAAAAAATAGTATCTTTATAAATTTTATTTTGGATTTATGTAATTTTCAGGTGATTTATTATTTGAAATTTATTAAAAAAGAGAAAAAAATAAAATCAAAATAAAATGCATACATTTAACTGTGCATGACTGCTTTTGCACGCCTACTGTATTTTAGTTATCCAATTTGAAAATCAACTTGTCACACCTAAACTGTGGCTTGTTGTATTCAGAATCGAGCATTTCGTATTAAGTTTTTTTTTGTCCAGGGTGGAATAATTGAGGTGGGAAAATATGCCAAAATTTAATTTTACCATTGCACAAAATGAGTGATAAAAGACAAAGTGAAAATGGCAATGAACTGGTTAGTGTGAAATAAAAATAAATACAATGTAGAACTTATCCGAATGTGGGAGCTGCTAGTGTAGCGCCCCACAGGACACATGCTTTAACCCTAGAACGCATGACGTTAAAAATATACATGTTAACATATTGGGGGCCTTTTAGGCCCCCATTCAAATAATATAGAAAAACACACAAATAACTTTCACAAGTTTATTTCAAAATTGCTCAATAAAATATGAATAGTGGACAAAATTTTAATTATAATTTTTTACAGATAACACCCAAAACTCTTTTTTTTTTTTTAAATTTCACACAGATATGAAAACACATACAAAAACGCATAGAAATCTATAGCAAACTAACTGCAGCTACATTTTTATTCTAACTTTCTTTTCTATTATATTAGTCTTCGAAAAAATTCTGACATGTTATTTTTTCAGAAGAATGTTCTTTGTAACAGTTTCCTTACAAGTGGAACAATATCGCTCAGTTTTCCGCTCTATGTTTCTTGGACACATGAAACAACGCTTTTGTTTTCTTTCTCCTGGCTCTGGAATACTCTGAAACTGTACGCCACACCGTTTCATTGCTTCTTTAGTTTGCTTTGGCAAGCATTTCAAGTTGCTTCGCTCCATCATGTGAGGCATTACAAGTTCATGACAAAGGTCCTTCAAGAATATGCGTCTCCTGTCCTTCCTCTGTGCATGGAAGTCTGGATGAGTTTCTGTATAAATAATGAATGAATTTAGGGCTGCTACATCAAGCATATTTGAAAATAGTACTACAGGCCATCGTTTTGTTTGCCTCTTACACAAATATTCTCCCACCATCTCATCCATTTTATCTACACCTCCTTTTGTTGCATTCTAATGCAGGATGATTTCTGGTTTCAATTTTTGGTTATTGCTGTCAACACTGCAATCGTGATGCATGGTACTGAGTAAAATTACAGATTTCTCCTTCTTAGCCTTGTAATATACCAAAGTCGCTTTGTTATTGAATCCAAAGACACTCTCATAAAGTGCTCGCTGACGATTGTGTTTGAGTGCTGCTGGAATTTCTTGTCTGTTTTGCTTTATAGTACCAACAAGTGTAATAGCTTTTGCAAGCAGAAAATTGCCTAGTTCATCATTGGTGAAATAATTGTCCATGGTGATGTTTCTACCTGAATTGAATATTGGAACAGCAAGAGTTTTGACTATTTCAGACCCCAGATCCTTCTGTACTGGTGCACCAACCTCTTTGCCACAGTAGATTACGCCATTTAAGCCATAATAATTTGCAGAATCACACATCCAAAAGATTTTTATTCCGTACTTGGCTGGCTTGCTGGGCTTGTATTGTATGAATTTGCAGCGTCCTCTGAACGGTACAAGTTGCTCATCTATAGTAACATTAGTACTAGGATTGTAAAGTTTTGTGCAATTTTTGATAAATATGTTCCAGATATAACTGATAGGGGCTAATTTGTCTGTTTCAAACCTCGCTGCATGAGTTCGCTTATCTTCAAAGCGAATGATTCTTCTAATTTCCTCATATCATATATGCCCTTCACTCCCTCCAAAAATCACATGACATCCGCACATGTTATTATCCACACCCTGGCCCCTCCACCAGCATTACTGAGTACAAATAAAGTAACTTGAGACACAAACACTACTGAGACCATGATAAAAATAGCGGGGGCCTAAAAGGCCCCCAATCCGTACAGATGTAGTTTTCACAAAACAAGCATTGTTGCACCAAAATGCCTATTAAAAAAAAAATATTATGAACAAGTGGACATTATCAACAACGACATACTTGAGGAATACCTGGAGTTTAAAAATTCTAACTAAAGTAATTTTGCAGATAATAGCAAAAATGTAAGCATGGGGGCCTAAAAGGCCCCCAATATGCGTTCTAGGGTTAACCTACTCATTGCCGGATTGGGGGTACAAATCCTCTGCGTCATCACGGGGTGGCCTGGCCCGGTTCCGTTGCCCCGAGGCGTACAGGAAGGAGGATTGCAGGGAGGCACGGAGGATGGAGGTAGTAGTCGGAGGTTAGGAAAGTCTATTAGGACCGTGACGCCACCTGTGGTGCGTGGCCAGGTATGGAGGCTGCCGCTGCAGGGTCTCTCACCGGTGCAGATGTCGGGTGCAGCCGGGATGGTGTCGCTCCCCACAGGCAGAGCGGGAATTCCCCGGGGAGGATGGCAGGGGTAGTAATGACCCCGTTGGTGCCACAGCACTGGACGATGGCGCTGGTAAAAGGAGAGGCAGAGGCAGGGGCTGCAGTTACAAGTCTTTTTACTCACAGGTTGTTCAAACGCTGCCCCAGAGTATCGTCCTCTGCCTCGATGGGCTCCAGCCGATTCCAGATCCGTTGGCGGTCACTGCCGATGCCAGTAAAAGTCTGTTAGTGAAGTGTCCCTTGGTTGCTATCCGGAACCTGGGCCAATCCTCCTGCTCCAAGCCACGGGCCCACGAAGAGAGAGAGACACTAACTCCAGTTGTCAGTGCTAGATGTTATCCCAAGCTGTGCCTAGGAAGGTTCTGTCTAAAATGTGATGGTTGCGCCTACTTCTATCCTATGTAGTGCCCACCCCAGTGGTTGTCCTAGCGACTGAAGAAGTCCCATGCTTCGTGATGGCTGGCTCCCCTGTCTGCCCTAGTCCAATCCCCTGTGAGTAAGCATCTGCTGTTGTTTGTGTGTTACCCTGACCCAGGATAGATATTACCCCTGAAAAATGGTGTAATACCCTGTGGCGCCTGAAGGCCAGGGGCGCCACACTAGCAGCTATAGATGAGCGACCCTTTGGAGGTTCAATTAGCTGGCAGCAAATGAGCCTAGCTCCACAGGCTCGAGCTTGACCCAAACCCCGGATCAAGTCACTGATTGGCAGTTTGAGTTTCCACCCACATACAGCCAGCTATAAGCAGATCACTTCCGGGGGAAAGTGGGTGGGCTTTTTCAAACTATTTTTTTTGGTGCATACTACATGGGATCACGCTGTTGTTACCCCCAGTGTGCACTGTTTAAGCATTGCAAGTGTCTTGCACAGGGCTGAGCACCGAGCGTACCTGAGCACAGCTTTGTTTGTGCAAGTTTTGTTCGCATGTAAAACATCCGAATCCCAAATCCAAACCTTGATTTTTAAATGTAGTGTTCGATTCCAAAAATGAACCTCAGGTTCACTCATCTCTACTAGCAGCACCAGAAGCACAAACACCCCCACTGGTACCATCCGTTAGACTAGTAGTACTACTGAATGCAGACTACAATTGATCTCCATTTCCTCCAGCACATGTATAATGGGGAGGAAGCAGAAACCATAATGGAATATACGACACATCACCTGTTTCAGTCATAACAGATGATGTTACCTCTAACAGCGACACTGTCAGATTGAGTTAGTGCTCTGAAGAGAATGGTCTGCCTTTCAAAAGTATTGATCATCTCTAGAAGCAAGCATTAAGAAGACTATATTACTTTATGCTCTCCATGATAGCTTGCTGAGTAAATTTACATTTAGTCCTATTGAAAACTATTCAGACTTTTTCTTAACATACATACTGTCCCAATGCACATTTACAAGTTCAAAAGCAATTAGTGAAGTTATTTGCTTTTGTTACACTGTCAAAGATATAAGAGTGTGATTACTTTTTATAGGCGCTACTGTTCCACATAATTTTATAATTGTTTTAAAAACAAAAATAATAACTTCATAGTTTTTTTTAGCTTAGTTTGTAAGATTAAAAAGTGGTTTTTTTTTAATTAAAATTATTGATAATGTATATGTTGATTTATAGCCATAATTTAGAGCAGTATATACCATTTCCAAATTACCATCCATTGTAGGAGGTAAAGACTGCAATTTTGTAGGAATTCATTTGTGCAATTGTTTTTTTTTTCTTGTTTTTCAGTTTATCGTGTTTTATGCGGTTGAAAGAACAAAAATATCTGCTCTGTCACGGAAGCTGTTATTTTCATAAATAACAGAAGGAAATGCAGCAAATATGAAATAAATGTGAGCTATATTCTGCGGAATCTGTCACTGGAAAGGTTTCCATGCGCGTTCTGCAGCTGGTACTTTCTTGACCTTTCCTTTGTTAATTGGGCCCACCTGGTGCTTGAGTAGATAGGGGTGGCACCTATTGAAGTGGATTGATATGGAAACCATGTGCACAATTGTATTGGCTTAAATATCTACAAAATGTACAGATGTGTTTTAGTATTCAGCTCTGATCATTGTGCAGAGGAAACAAAAAACGTTCCTTCTCACAGAATTTATTAGGCTGCAATTACTGTGAGATTCTATTTTCTTAGGACTCCATAAGAAATTAAAATATATTTTTTTAGCGAGACTGGGATAGACAGACTGAAAGGGTTATTTGTATTTTAATATAAAGGGATTTATCAAAACATACAAAGGAGTATATTTATAAATATACAGTATGCAAGTAATTAATTTCAATGATTTTATACCTTTCTGTGTTTCACAACTTCAAGGGGTTTTGCACTACAAAATTATTAATGAACTAACTTTTGCATAGGTCATTCATATTTTGGATTGATGGGATCTAACATCAACCAATCAACCTTTCCAGATCTGGTTGTGCTGGCTGTAAATGGTGTATGCAACAAAAATAATATAGGGCAAGAGAGCCCTATATTAGGCCCCTTCACACATCAGTGATTCCGGTCTGTATGACGCCGTTTGTATACATACCGGAATCATGGACATACGCAGACGCATTGTCAAGCATCCACTAGGGGGCTGATATCAAGCTTTCACTAGGGGGTGCAGGGAGTTAGTGGAGATCAAACTTCTAAGTGCATTAACACAAAAAGCCCACCAGAAGTCTCTAATACAACAGTAAAAGTAGTCAGACAAGCCAAAATAAAACCAGGAGGTCATGTCTGAATAGGGGAGTGAGCAATCCATAAACAGAAGAATGAGGGTCAAGAGCCAAAAGTTCGTCAAAAGCCAAAAGGGGAAGCAAAGCTGTGGTCAGGAAAACGTTACCGAGGTCAGAGGCTTGGAGAGCAAGTAAGTACAAAGGAGGGGACTGAGACATAGAACTGGACCAGTGTCTGGGAGACAGGGAAGACAAGCAGTACAAGGGAGATGGAGGTCAGGGAGAGGTAAGCTTGGAAGTGGCACGGATCAGAGCTAACTCACAAGAACAATTTGGGCAATTACTGTGAGCATGTGCTGCAGAGCCAAAACTGTTACTGACGGCCTCAACACCATAATAAAGTGGCATGAGCCCGGGAATGAAACACCACAGAACAGACCCTTCCCACCTGACTTAACCCCACCCAGCTACAGGCATGACACCCATTAAAATCAATGGGTCTGCGCACATCAGTGATTTCTCAGGGACCATGTGTCCATGCGGCGCATACGCATGTCCATGAATTCCGCATGGAGAGAAGCCCATTTTTCTCCGACACCAATTTTGTCACATGGACCACACAGTGGTGTGATCTGTGTGACACGCACCAGAGAAAACACGTGTCTGTGAAATTAAATGCTTTTCTGTACTCACCTGTCTCCAGCAATGCTGTCTTTGGCACTGCTGTCTCCTGCTTCAGGGCCCGCTCATTATGCTCATTGCGTTCACTGCACCGTGGACCCGGATGTAAGTGTGACCACAGCACTGGAGACATTAGCACCACAGACAGCAGTGGCGTGGACCGATGACTGTAAAGTTCCTGCTCCCAATGTGCTATCATGGATAGTACATGGAGAACATGTGTGCACACGGAGGGTCATACGCACTTTCAACACATCAGGGAAACACGTGTGTGTTTTTCACTAATGGATGAAATAGGCTTTATAAGGATGCATTATTTACTAAGCTGTGTGTTTTAGCTTCAAAGCAAAGAAATTACAGGGACATGTCTGCTTCACTGATCAAAATTACCTATACTAGTCTATGGACCTGTAAAAATCATGGACAGCACATGGATTCCATTAGTGTTCAATCTGTTTCCTGTTTGTACAATAAAACAATATGGGTGAAAAGAGAATTGCAGATTTGATGCTGCACTAGAAACCACATGAATCCAAGCATATATAATGAATTCCTTTTTCTTTACTTCTGCAGTTCAATGCGTTTCAAAGACATATCCGTCTTCTTCATCAGGACAAAAAATCAAAAGGTTAGGTTCCTTTTGATTTTTTTGTCCTGATGAAAAAGACGGATATGTCTTTGAAACGTGTTGACCTGCAGAAATAAAGAAAAAGGAATTCATTATATACCCTTGGATTCTTGTGGTTTCTAGTGCAGCATCAAACACGTATTTCTCTTTTCACCCATATAGTTTCATTGCTTCCTTCGGGGCTGCTGCTGACCACCATTTAAATATATGTGCATTTAAGGAGTTGTGCCTGACACAACCTCAACAGGTGAGTGTGCCTTTGGCACCTTATTTTTGGAATCCCATACCGGGTAAGACCCTATGTGCGCTTTTCTCATCCACAGATAAATAATTCTGTTTGTACAATAGAAGTTTAACAATTTGTTTATTTTTTTATCAGTGAAAATCATTGCAGACCACTAATGGTAAAATGTGATAAACCGACTAAACACTGATGAAGCACGGATCCAAATCATTAAATAATAATGGACTATTTTATTCAAGAGAAAAATGACAGATGTCTGAAAAATACCTTACTAAATGGACTGAACTAAAATTAGTGGGGGTGTTTAAATCTGATATTTCGGCACAAAAAATGCAACTAATAATATTGGGTCAAATACTGCACAGTGACAGATGCAATAACAATTATCACACATTTATAACAGACCGAGCTATAACTAATGTTAGTATTTCTGTTGTTGGCTTGAAGCAAAAAATACCAACAGCAATACTGAATGTGGTAGTCAGACATTGCACAATGATAGCGTTAAAAAAATGTGTTCCTTGATGCACAAATTATTAAATCTGATAGTTTGTTGCAGAAAATTCGAAATACTATTTTGGGTAAGGCAGTCAGATGCTGCACATTGACAGGTAAAATAAAACTCTACTGCTCTAATACACATTTTTCACAGTCTGAACTATTATCGGTGATGTTTAAATCTGCTTTTAGATAGATTTTTCTTTTGGGAATAAAATAGCTTTAATAGTATTAAATCTAATATACAATCATATAATAAAAACAACCTACGGTAAACCATAAAATCATTTTTCTTTTTCCCTGTACCCTATTCCTAATCCCAACAAAAAATATTTAAATTACATTGGTTGCCCAACAATGTATTTTTTCATGTTTAAGTTACTTTCTAACATTTCCAAACCCCTCACAGGTTGTTGTTTTTTATTGTTTAATCATTTCAGCACTATTGTCATTCTTACATAGTAGTATCCTGGTATAGTACGAACCTACATAGCATACTAGCTTCAAAAACACTTGTTTATAGATGACCAAACCTGAACTGTAAAGTTTGGGGTTTGTATCGAACACGGAATTTTAAAAATAAATTGTGTGTGAATTTGGAGTTCGGGTGATTTACGTTTGCTAACCACTCAATCGAGAATTGGGGTGCTCAATGAGCTCAGTGCTCTGCCACTTGCAGTCACTAAATGGTTATCAAAGAGGGTAAAACCAATATTTTTGGATGCAGTGTGTAGAAGACAAAAACCTCCCCACTGTCCCATGGAAGTGGTCTGTTTATGGCTCGCTGTAGATGGTCGGAGAGCCGAACTGCCCAATCAGTGACTTACAATGGGGTTCAGGCTCCAAGATCATGTTCAAGTCAAGTCTGGGTCCCAAATTGAACTATACAGTTACGTCCAGAAATATTTGGACAGTGACACAAGTTTTGTTATTTTAGCTGTTTACAAAAACATGTTCAGAAATACAATTATATATATAATATGGGCTGAAAGTGCACACTCCCAGCTGCAATATGAGAGTTTTCACATCCGACTCGGAGAAAGGGTTTAGGAATCATAGCTCTGCAATGCATAGCCTCCTCTTTTTCAAGGGACCAAAAGTAATTGGACAAGGGACTCTAAGGGCTGCAATTAACTCTGAAGGCGTCTCCCTCGTTAACCTGTAATCAATGAAGTAGTTAAAAGGTCTGGGGTTGATTACAGGTGTGTGGTTTTGCATTTGGAAGCTGTTGCTGTGACCAGACAACATGCGGTCTAAGGAACTCTCAATTGAGGTGAAGCAGAATATCCTGAGGCTGAAAAAAAAGAAAAAATCCATCAGAGAGATAGCAGACATGCTTGGAATAGCAAAATCAACAGTCGGGTACATTCTGAGAAAAAAGGAATTGACTGGTGAGCTTGGGAACTCAAAAAGGCCTGGGCGTCCACGGATGACAACAGTGCTGGATGATCGCCGCATACTTTCTTTGGTGAAGAAGAACCCGTTCACAACATCAACTGAAGTCCAGAACACTCTCAGTGAAGTAGGTGTATCTGTCTCTAAGCCAACAGTAAAGAGAAGACTCCATGAAAGTAAATACAAAGGGTTCACATCTAGATGCAAACCATTCATCAATTCCAAAAATAGACAGGCCAGAGTTAAATTTGCTGAAAAACACCTCATGAAGCCAGCTCAGTTCTGGAAAAGTATTCTATGGACAGATGAGACCAAGATCAACCTGTACCAGAATGATGGGAAGAAAAAAGTTTGGAGAAGAAAGGGAACGGCACATGATCCAAGGCACACCACATCCTCTGTAAAACATGGTGGAGGCAACGTGATGGCATGGGCATGCATGGCTTTCAATGGCACTGGGTCACTTGTGTTTATTGATGACATAACAGCAGACAAGAGTAGCCAGATGAATTCTGAAGTGTACCAGGATATACTTTCAGCCCAGATTCAGCCAAATGCCGCAAAGTTGATTGGACGGCGCTTCATAGTACAGATGGACAATGACCCCAAGCATACAGCCAAAGCTACCTAGGAGTTCATGAGTGCAAAAAAGTGGTACATTCTGCAATGGCCAAGTCAATCACCAGATCTTAACCCAATTGAGCATGCATTTCACTTGCTCAAATCCAGACTTAAGACGGAAAGACCCACAAACAAGCAAGACCTGAAATCTGCGTCTGTAAAGGCCTGGCAAAGCATTAAGAAGGAGGAAACCCAGCGTTTGGTGATGTCCATGGGTTCCAGACTTAAGGCAGTGATTGCCTCCAAAGGATTCGCAACAAAATATTGAAAATAAAAATATTTTGTTTGGGTTTGGTTTATTTGTCCAATTACTTTTGACCTCCTAAAATGTGGAGTGTTTGTAAAGAAATGTGTACAATTCCTACAATTTCTATCAGATATTTTTGTTCAAACCTTCAAATTAAATGTTACAATCTGCACTTGAATTCTGTTGTAGAGGTTTCATTTCAAATCCAATGTGGTGGCATGCAGAGCCCAACTCGCGAAAATTGTGTCACTGTCCAAATATTTCTGGACCTAACTGTATCCTTTTAGAAATAAATAAAAAATAGAATAAAAAAATCCTTGTGAATTTTCATATGTTTAAATAATGGTCATATGTTTAAAAACATCAAAACAGTAGTCACTCCTAACTAAAGGAAAATCACTCCAAAGGAAAATGGAGATAGTCACTGAACAGATAGAGCCCAAATATGCCAATTGTGCTTTAATTGATCAAAAATATATATACTGTAATGTGCAGTTCATTGAGTTTCACAAATGCGTGACAATTTTATATCTGAACTGCTGCACACTAACTTCTGTCAGGCCATTTTCATTCTGAATGTGTCGGAGGTGATGTAAAGTTCAGGAGCAGCAGATAATAACACAAGGTGATGTGAAGGACCATGATATGATATTTTCAGGTGATCAGTCATTCTGAAGTAATAGATTAATACAAGCGCTGACAGACAGTATATTATAAATCCTTTTTCTTTTTCTTTTTTTTTTTTTTTAAAATGTCTGTTTAAGGTAAATATAATTTTAAATCATGTGTTATTGTTTAAAGATTTAATAAAATACCAAAAGTTAAAGATAAGAAATCTTGCAATGCTCATAATAATATTCTCTTCTTCACTTCAAAGAAAATCTGAAAAAAATCTATGTTATCCACTAGACACTTTTTTTTTAGTAAACCCTCGAATGAAAATTACAAGCTTGAAGAATGGGTTAGGCATAGGATGTGTTCACTTGTGGCCAGAGCTGCATCATTTCCACACAGTATTTATCTAATATTCCAAATGAAAATTGGGGAATTGAGTCATTCCATTTTTGGCAAAGGAATTGTTCCCACCTGTATAATATATCAGTTCTTGAGCTGTAACATCTTGATCCAGCCATGGACAGCTCCTTGGAGTAAAATGGGGAAAAAGTCGAAAGACAACAAATTAATTTTTGCATAAGTATAGCCATTAGTTTTGATCTGGTTTGGTCGTATAAGCTAAAATAACCAAGACTGATGCAACATATGTATTGTATGTGAACCCAGTTTAAGGCCTTGTTCATGTTGCATTTACGTCTATAATGTAGTAGAAGAGTTTTTACGCACAGCAAATAGACTTAACACTTAGAACTTTTTATCGAATACAAAAAATTGTTAAAACCAATACACAGTTTTTCAATAGTGTCAGTGTACAAATGAACAGACAAAGAAACTGGGTTTTACCAGAGCCAACACAGTTAGTGCATGGTAAATAGATGACAAGTATCAAGAAAACATGGGCATAAAAAAACATAACCAAAGTCATTTATATAGATCTGTTTGATTTGAGAAAGTACATGTAAATACTATAAATGGATATAGAAAATTTCAGACCAGATCTATATTTATCAAAAAAGATACCAAAAAGGAGAGAAGATGAATTAGTGCAAAAAATGCTGATTAGGAATGCTATGACACTACTATAGAAACATATACACTATCAGTTATCCATATGAGCTGAAGAGTGAGCTGCCATACATTGTAAGTGTATCTGTAATGCAATCTGCAAATATATAAATAATAACAAATACAAGTAAACCCAAATCATAATTATAACAATGAGGCATGGCAATCACCATCACTTGAAGTGGTACGAATCAAACACACAAGGAAAAAGAGCACTTGAATATGCTCATGAGTATGAGCTTCATTGTCATCAATAGAAACCTAACCACAAATTAAATGTATGAATGAGTATAGAGCATTATCCATTGGTTGGACACTCTGGGTCTCGTGGTGCACCCACCCCAACGCGCGTTTCATGTCACTTGCTTCTTCAGGGAACGTGGTTATGAAAGGTCCTTAAAGAGTTATATTTTCTATCCCAATCGGAATATGTAACTTGTTTGTAGTGAATCGCAAGGGTTTGAGTGGCACATGCGCGTTAAGATCCGCTATTTATCTCAACCCCACCGCTACTCCAGATGGGTTGTGCATGCAAAGACACTAGACACTTAATCATAACAGGTCAAAATAACTGAGACTGATGCAACATATGAATTGTATGTGAACCCAATAAAATGCCTCATTCAGGCATGTCTGTTGCATGTACAATTTTTTCATGGATACAACTTGGGTCCATTAGAGTCTGTGGTACTATTTACATGGCTATTTTTTTCCAAAAGCACAAATGATAAGGGCCAATACAAGCCTATAGGTCCATGAAAAACATGAAGACCACACGGATATAGTATACAGTCTGTGTGATGTACGTGAACAACATTGAAATGTATTGGAGACAATGTAATTTATTTATTTATTTATTTATCTATCAGTGATAAACTCTTCAGATACTCATGACAAAAAAGCAGACACATGGATGTCCCACTGAAGACACACTATTCTAAATACTTGTTCAAACACGGATGTGTGAAAGAGAACTTAGGCGACTTTATACATCCATGTGTTATCTTTTTTTTCACTAAAACTACATGTACAAATTATAATATATTGACTTAAGATAAGAAGAGTTTTTTCACAGACCATCCATTTTTTTCCGGCAGCACGCATGACAAGGGTCTATAAAAGTTTATGGATCTGTGAAAAACACGTACAGTACATAGATGCCATTGATGTGCTGTATTTGTCTAACATTGTAAAGTATAAGAGAAGTTTTGTCATACATTTAGTTAATATTCCATTGATAAAAAAACCCGGATGAGACACTTATGGTAAAAATGGACATACGGATGTCACAATGATTCAAAACACTGATGACACCAGGACAACGCTTACAGTAATGCATTTAAATACGGATGTATGAAAGAGGCCAAATCATTCTTTCACATGTCAGGGATTTTTTTTATCTATATATATAATTGCTTATTCTGTCTGTCTGTCTGTAACGAAAATGACGTCATTACGGTGACAAACATCGCATTGGCCGCTGGGCTCGGCCTGGCCCCACCCCTGAACACGCATTCACCGCTCGGCTCGGCCTGGCCCCACCCCCCCTGCACGGATTGACCACTCGGCCAGGCCCCGCCCCCCGCATGCATTCCCCGAACACACACGGAGCCCCGACTCCCAGGTGACTGCTGCACCCCCGGAAGCCCACACCGGCAAGACAAAGTGGAGAAAAGGCCGAATGTGTGAAACCACTAGCTTACCCCGGCTCCCGGCACACGTGTGCCGGAGCCGGCATAGGCTGGTAACCATGGTACACATCGGGTAACTATAGAAATCGCTTTCCTTAGTTACCCGATGTGTAACATGGTTACTAGCTTACCCCGGCTCCCGGCACATGTCAGCACTGTCGCTTTGAATACTTACCTTTTCTCCACTTTCTCAGATCTGGCGCGCTCCCGTGCACTGTGTACAATACAGTGGCCGCGCGACAAGCTCCGATCACGTGTTGTCATGTGACCAGAGCATGTGACCAGGAAGTTGCGGCGCGGCCGCTGTACTGTACACAGTGTACGGGAGCACACCGGATGTGTGAAACCACTAGCTTACCCCAGCTCCCGGCACACGTGGAGCCGGCGTAGGCTGGTAACCATGGTACACATCAGGTAACTATGGAAACCGCTTTGCATAGTTACTCAAGCCCCGCCCCTGCACGAATTAGCTGCTCGGCCAGGCCCCGCACCCCGCATGCATTAGACGCTCGGCCTGGCCCTGCCCCCCGCACACATTCCCCGAACCCACACGAAGCCCCGACTCCCAGGTGACTGCTGCACCCCCGGAAGCCCACACCGGCAACCCAGCCTCGACATACCGTTGTGTTGCTGGGATTGTGCCGGAGCCGACGTACGCTGGTAAACATGGTACACATCGGGAAACCATGGAAACCACTTTGCTTAGTTTCCCAATTGTGTACCTTGGTTACCAGCGTATGCCGGCTCCCTGCCCATTATGATCGTTGCTCTCCCGCTGTCAAACTCGCCAATGCGTGCTGCACAGCAGGAGACCAACAAACAAAAAATGAACCAGCACTGTCGCTATGAATAGTTACCCGATGTGTACCATGCTTACTAGCTTACCCCGGCTCCCGACTACTCCTCCTATTATCCTCCTCTCTCCCCAGGACTACTCCTCCTATTATCCTGCTCTCCCCCTATTATCCTGCTCTCCCCTCAGGACTACTCCTCCTATTATGCTCTTCTCTCACCAGGACTACTCCTCCTATTATACTGCTCTCCCCCTATTATCCTGCACTCCCCCCAGGACTTCTCCTCCTATTATACTCCTCTCCCCCCAGGACTACTCCTCCTATTATCCTCCTCTCCCCCCAGGACTACTCCTCCTATTATCCTGCTCTCCCCCTCGGACTACTCCTCCTATTATCCTCCTCTCTCCCCAGGACTACTACTCCTATTATCCTGCTCTCCCTCAATTATCCTGCTCTCCCCCCAGGACTACTCCTTCTATTATACTCCTCTCCCCCAGAACTACTACTCCTATTATCCTCCTCTCTCCCCAGGACTACTCCTCCAACACACACACTGCACAAAACATACTTCCCCCCAAATCACACACACACCCACACAAACCGCGCAACACACACAGCACCACACACACACAATGCTGCAGACACATAGCGCTCAAAAAGCAACGCAACACACACAACGCAACACACAAACAACACCGCTCTCACCCCCCCACACACCCAGACAACACCCAGAACATTTACAGCTCCCTACACAAACACTTGGCAACTTCACATAACAACATCTATATATATATATATATATACTAGAAGGTGGCCCGATTCTACGCATCGGGTATTCTAGAATTTACGTATTGTGTAGTTCATGTATGATTTTTGTTATATATATATATATATATATATATAGAGAGATGTTGTTGTCTGTAGTTACCAAGTGTTTGTGTAGGCGCTGTACATGTTCTGGGTGTTGTCTGGGTGTGACGGGGGGTGAGAGCGGTGTTGTATGTGTGTTGCGTGTGTTGCGTTGTTTGTGGAGCGCTGTGTGTCTGTAGCGTTGTGTGTGTGTTGCGCGGTTTGTGTGTGTGTTGCGCGGTTTGTGTGTGTGTGGTGTGTTTTGGGGGGAGGTATGTTTTGAGCAATGTGTGTGTTGTACGGTATATGCGTATATTTGTGTGTGCCGCGGTGTTTGTGTGTTGGGTGTTGTGTGTGTGCAGCGTTGTCTGTGTGTGTGGGTGTCTGTGTAGGGCAGTTGTTTGTGGTTCCCAGTGTGTGTGTGTGTGTGGTGTGTTGTGCAGTGCGCACGCGCGCGTGTGTGTGTGTGTGTGTGTGTGTGCATCAGCCTCTCTTCTCTCAGCCTACCTCTCCCAGCCTCCCTCCTCCCAGCCTCCCTCAGCATCAGCCTCCCTCTCCCAGCCTCCCCAGCATCAGCCTCCGCCAGCATCAGCCTCTCTCCTTCCAGCCTCCTCCAGCATCAGCCTCCCTCTCCCAGCCTTCCCCAGGATCAGCCTCTCTCCTCCCAGCCTCCGTCCTCCCAGCCTTCCCCAGCATCAGCTTTCCCCTCCCAGCCTCCCTCAGCATCAGCCTTCCCCAGCATCAGCCTCTCTCCTCCCAGCCTCAGCCTCTCTCCTTCCAGCCTCCCCCAGCATCAGCCTCTCTCCTTCCAGCTTCCCTCAGCATCAGCCTCCCCTTCCCAGCCTTCCCCAGGATCAGCCTCTCTCCTCCCAGCCTCCTTCCTCCCAGCCTCCTTCCTCCCAGCCTCCCTCAGCATCAGCCTTCTGCTCCCAGTCTCCCCCAGCATCAGCCTCCCCATGCATCAGCCTCCACCAGCATCAGCCTCTCTCCTTCCAGCCTTTCTCCTTCCAGCCTCCCCCAGCATCAGCCTCCCCTTCCCAGCCTTCCCCAGGATCAGCCTCTCTCCTCCCAGCCTCCTTCCTCCCAGCCTCCCTCTCCCAGCCTCCCTCAGCATCAGCCTTCCGCTCCCAGTCTCCCCCAGCATCAGCCTCCCCAAGCATCAGCCTCCACCAGCATCAGCCTCTCTCCTTCCAGCCTCCCCCAGCATCAGCCTCTCTCCTTCCAGCCTCCCTCAGCATCAGCCTCCCGTTCCCAGCCTTCCCCAGGATCAGCCTCTCTCCTCCCAGCCTCCTTCCTCCCAGCCTCCCTCAGCATCAGCCTTCCCCTCCCAGTCTCCCCCAGCATCAGCCTCCCCAAGCATCAGCCTCCACCAGCATTAGCCTCTCTCCTTCCAGCCTCCCCCAGCATCAGCCTCCCCATGCATCAGCCTCCACCAGCATCAGCCTCTCTCCTTCCAGCCTCTCTCCTTCCAGCCTCCCCCAGCATCAGCCTCCCCTTCCCAGCCTTCCCCAGGATCAGCCTCTCTCCTCCCAGCCTCCTTCCTCCCAGCCTCCCTCTCCCAGCCTCCCTCAGCATCAGCCTTCCGCTCCCAGCCTCCCCAAGCATCAGCCTCCACCAGCATCAGCCTCCCTCGTCCCAGCCTCCCCCTCCCAGCCTCCCCCAGCATCAGCCTCTCTCCTGCCAGCCTTCCCCATGATCAGCCTCTCTCCTCCCAGCCTCCTCCAGCACGCCGTGCTCCTCTGCCGACACTCACACACCCGATCGCATCCACTCACACACACCCGATCGCATCCACTCACACACACCCGATCGCATCCACTCACACACACCCGATCGCATCCACTCACACACACCCGATCGCATCCACTCACACACACCCGATCGCATCCACTCACACACACCCGATCGCATACACTCACACACACAGACACTGACGATATCGCACATACGCGCTTATACTCACAACATCCGGGGATATCACATGCTTCTGGCCATGTGATCCCCCGGCAGGTCCTGGAAGCTCACAACAGCACAGTATCGAGGCTGAGAAGCAAGCGATATCCCAGGATGTTGTGAGTATGTGGATGCGATGTGATGTGTGTGTGTGAGTGAGTGTGATCTGATTTGTGTGTGTGTATGTGTGTGCTGTTATGTGTGTGTGCTGTTATGTGTCTGTATTTTCCGCCGCTGCAGGACCTTGATGTGTGGATGCGATGTGATGTGTGTGTGAGGTGTGTATGAGAGTGAGTGTGAGCCGGTGTACACTGGTAACTATGATACACATCGGGTAACTAAGGGACCTTAGTTACCCGATGTGTATAATGGTTACCAGCTTTCACGGCCTCCGTGAAGATCCCAGCATCGCAAGGTTATGTCTGGCGCTGCTGGGATCCTGACGGAGCTGGTGTAGAAGCAAGCGATATCCCAGCATGTTGTGATGTGTGAGGTGTGTGTGAGAGTGAGTGTGATCTGATGTGTGTGTGTGTACTCACCTGGGAATCGGGGCTCCGTGTCAGTTGGGCCAGAGCGAACGTGCATTGCGTGAGGGGGCGGGGCCTGCAGAGAGCCGGGGCGAGAGGCCAATCCGTGTGGGGGGGCGGGGCCATGGCGAGCCCAGCGGCCAATCAGCTTTGTGTCACCGTAAGGACACAATTTCGGAGCATGACAGACAGACAGACAGACAGACAGACAGACAGACAGACAGAATAAGGCAATTATATATATAGATTTATATATATATATAACACAAATCATACAATAACTACAGAATAAATTCTAGAATACCCGATGCGTTACAATTGGGCCACCTTCTAGTTAACCAAATAAACAGTCTATGTCGCAAAAGTGTTTTTCTTAAGATTGTAATGAGAGTTTGATCAGTGTGCCAGTTTTACTATCTGAGTTTGGCCAAAGTTCCATCAGCATTTGCAGATGGAAAAAAATGTGTTTTTCAAGCTTCTACAATCAAACATTCTGCTGAAAAAGTGATGACATCAAAGTTAGATTTTCTTCAAAAATTAAGACATAAAAATTTTGCCTGATCTGCTCATCTTTAGTGGTTGGTTTTTTGAACACTTTTCAAATAGAAGTCAATATTTCAACAAATCCTTCAGGCTTCTGTTAAAAAGCTGAAGGTAAAGAAGAATTTCACTTGTCAGCATGACAATGACAGTGATTATACTTACCAATGAACAAAGGAAAGGCTTCATTTAAAGTCAAAGTTTTTGAATAGCCCAGCAAAAGCCCAGAAACTGAATCTACAGAATATCACAAAAGTGTGTGCACCCATCACATTATTGTAAATATTGTATTATTTCTTTTCATGGGACAACATTAAAGATATTACATTTTGATATAATGTAAAGTAGTTAGTGTGCAGCTTGTATAACAGTGTAAATTTGATGTGCCCTCTAAATAACTCAACACACACCCATTAATGTCAAAATCACTGACAACAAAAGTGAGTGCACCCCTTAGTGAAGATGGCCATATTTTGCATAATTACACATGTTTCCTCACTGTGTTATGTGACTCATCAGTCCTACAAGGTCTTAGGTCTGAATAGGAAGAAGGGTGTTAAATTTGGTGTTGTCACTCACACACTCATACTGGTCACAAGTTCAACATGACATCTCATGGCAAATAACTCTCTGAGAATGTGATTTAAAGAATTGTTTTTCTACATAAAGATGGCCTAGGCTATAAGAAGATTGCCAACACACTGAAACTGAGCTGTGGCATGGTGACCAAGACCATACCATGGTTTAAGAAGACAGATTGCACTTAGAACAGAAGTCACCATAGTCAACTAAAGAGTTTGAATGAACGTTGTCAGCATAATATCCAGATATTGTCTTTTTAAAATAGACTTGTGAGTGCTGAAAGAATTTCTGTAAAGGTTAAATGGGCTAAGGGGGGTTAGCCTGTCAGTGCTCAGACCACATGCCACACACTGCATCAAATTGGCATGCATGGCTTTAATCCTTGAAAGAATCCTCTTCCAAAGATAATGTACAAAAAAACCCCACAAGACAAGCATCCTAAGGACATTGATAGATGGAACCATATCCTGTGGTCTGATGAGATCAAGATGAATTATCTGGTTCAGATGGTGTCAACTGTGTGTGGTGGCAACCAGGTGAGGAGTACCAAGACAAGAGTGTCTTGCTTAAAGTCAAGCATGGTGATGGGAGTGTCATGGTTTTGGGGCTGCATGAGTGCTGCCAGCTGTGGGAAGCTACAGTAAGTTGAGGAAACCCTGAATACCAACATGTACTGTGACATACTGAAGCAGCACATGATCCCCTTTCTTCAGAAACTGGGCCACAGGTAAGTATTCCAACATAATAATGACCCCAAACACACTTCTAAGGTGACTGCTGCCTTGAGGGTAAAGGGGCTGGACTGGCCAGACATGTCTTCAGATGTAAACCTTATTAAGCATTTGTGGAGCATCCTCAAATGGAAGATGGAGGAGTGCAAAGTCATCATGGTGGCGTGGAAGATGATTCCAATTGCTCATATGAAGCTCTAGTGAACTCCATGCTAAAGAGAGTTAAGGCAGTGTTTGAAAATAATTGTGGCCACACAAAATATTGACACATTGTGCATAACTTGGCCATTTTCCCTTAGGAGTGTACTAACGTTTGTTGAAAAAAAAAAAAATTCAGCTCACCCGTATTTGTATCCGCTCAGTTCAGATGGGATGCAGGATGTCCACCGGACAGGCAGGTCCACAGAGGCAATAGCAAGGAGTAAGGACGGGACTCAGCACCAATTCCAGGATAGAAAAAATATAAATCCAACGAAAAATATATAAAAGTGTAGAAACTTTATTCAGCGATTAAAAATCTAAGAAAAACATCATTGATTCCATGAAAACATCATGGATTGACGCGTTTTGGACAGTTGGAATATAGATAAGTCCATAAACATAAGCATCCTTATGATTAAAGTCTTATCTATATTCCAACTGTCTAAAACGTGTCAAGCCATGATGTTTCATGGAATCGATCATGTTTTTCTTGGTTTTTTAATTGTTGAATAAAGTTTCTACACTTTTATATAATTTTTCGTTGGATTTATATTTTTTCTATCTTGGAATTGGTGCTGAGTCCCGTCCTTACTCCTTACTAACGTTTGTTGCCAGAAATTTAGTCTGTGTATTGAATTATCTAGAGGGCAAACCAAATTTACATTGTTGCAGCTGCACACTGAATAATTTACATTGTAGCAAAGTGCCATATCTTGTGTTGTCCCATGAAAATAACTAATAAAATGTTTAAAAAAAATGAGGGGTGTGTACTCTTTTTTGTGATATGCTGTAATTAAAAATCTGTGGGTTGAACTGAAGGGGGCACAATACACAGGAGAGGATATGAAAATTCGGGGTCTACAGCAAGGAAGAGTGGGTAAAAATTGTCAATACTACATGTGCTGTGCCGATAGCCTGAAAAGATTGAATTTTGTCATAAATTCAAAGCATATTTCAACAAATTTCTAGTTTAAGAGTGTGCATATATATGCAACTTCCCTATTTTAGTTATCTATTTTTCTTCCTCAACCCAAAAGATGTTAGTTTATTTTTCAAATGACTGATAAGGATTATGGTTGACAATAAAGGTGGAAAAGTTCGGATTCTCCTTGGTCTTATTTTCTTAAGTCCCCGTCACACACAACGAGATTGCTAACAAGATTGCTAACGAGATCGATGCTGCATCACCGTGGCGCAGCAGCGATCTCATTATGTGTGACACCTACCAGCGATCAGGGCCCTGCTGTGAGATCGCTAGTCGTTGCTGAATAGTTGGGACCATTTTCTTCAAAGGCAATGTCCTGCTGGGCAGGAAGCATCGCTGTGTTTGACACTGTGTGACAGGGTCCCAATGACAGCAGAGATCGTTATACAGGTCGCTACTGCAACCTGTATCTTTACTGAGTCGTTGGTAAGGTCTGACTGTGTGACATCTCACCAGCGACCTCCCAGCGACTTACCAGCGAACCTTGTCAGGACGCATCGTTTTCGAGATCGCTGGTAAGTCGCTAAATGTGACGGGGGCTTTACATGACAAAAACCTGTCATTTTAACAGTGCTGCATAAAATATTTATATCCATTGTATAATATTATCATATAAATATATATCCTCATGTCGCTGTATGCATTTATTTGACTTGTAAATATGAATGTGTATGATCTATTTTATTACTTTCACCACTAAGGTTATTTGTATTCTTTCCAGTGTTAGATTTCATCTATTTACAGTTTGGTACTGACACTTATTGAAATTCAATGCTTCATGCATTTTGACCTTTCATGGAAAGCCTGCTTAACTGTCTGTGAATTGTGGGTGCATTAAGAAAGTAAATACACTCCACATTTGTTATTCAAGGAATTTAGATTTGAAAAGTCATTGTCAATAGGTTAATCCTTTTGTACAAGCATCCTCTCCAGCTAAGAGGTATTTTAAGCAAACAGAGTTCTACTTGCCAATCACTGAATAATGCCCAGATTTAAGACCTGACACTTCTTTTTGGGTCATAATCCAGTCATCTTATTGTTATGTTAAATTAGTTATTTCCTTTTTATTTAAAATAATGTGAATTATCATACAACTGTATAAATCCCATGCTGTCTTTAGATTTAGTTTCTTCTAAAGTTTTTGTTTAGTAAAAAATATTAAATGAAAATTCAGTAGCTATTGTTAACTGTACTTTTCAGTCTGTTTTTCCCAAAATTGGATATCTGTTGATTTAGAGTGATCTGTTTGCGAAACAGCATTAGGCCTCTTTCATAAGTCAGTGAAAAACACACACATTTTTCACTGATATATACCTCTATGTGCCATGAATCTGGCACACGTGTGTTCTCCATGTGCTATCAGTGATAGCACACGGAGATCAGGCACTGATTCTCACCTGTCCACGCTCCTGCTGTCCATGGTGCTTGATGTATCCGGCTCTCTTGTCTCCTGCCGCTGCTGTCTCACTGCTGCTGTTACTTCCGGGTTGTGGGGCAGTGAATATTCATGAGCATAATTAGCCAGCCTGGAAGCAGGAGACAGCTAAGGCCATAAACAGCATCACTGGACACAGGTGAGTATAAAAATAATTTTATTTCAAAGGTACATGTTTTTTCTGGTACATGTTACACAGATCACATTACTGTGTGGTCCATGTGACATAAATGATGCCGGAGAAAAACGGACTTGTCTTCGTGCAGAACACAAGAATATGCGTGTGCGCCGTACGGAAACATGGTTAGTGAGAAAACACTGATGTGTGCACAGACCCATTGATTTTAATGGGTCTGTGTATGTCTGTGATTCTGGTACATATAAAAACAGTACCATAATTATTGACGTGTGAAGGAGGCCTTACAAAAATTTCATAAAACTACAGTTCTCATTATTCCACACCAGCAATACAACCCTCCTTGCCTCTAATTCTCCTACTTCTCCTCTACAGAGGAAAAAAGTGAGCACAAGAAAGAATAGCAGCTCATTGTCTCAAGTGTACTTTCATTCATGCAAAATGGGATTAAGTATGGGATTAAGTAACCACTGATGTAACCAAGAGGCCTCCAGAGAGAAGACAAGTTGAGCCATGTGATATGTCATCTCAAAAAATAAGCTGCTCAAAAAAATACACTCGTCTGAGATGAGTTCCAAAGCTCAAAAAGTGGTCATTTGAGGTGCTTTTGTACATTTTTGGTCATTCTTGGGCTGTAGAGAAAGGATTGAATGTCTAAACTTTTCAGTTGTAAAAGTTGGTAAATATGGACAGATCTTGGTCAAAAAAATAAAATTTTAAGACTGTCTTGGAGAGTTAAAAAAATCTGATGAAACTTTACTAAATAACAGGTATAACATCTGTAAGTGTGTTACTTAATAAAAATTATGCTGGAAAATATGAATGTTTTAAAAAATGTATACATTTTATAGCAAAAACTGCTTGTCACAAAAAATGCATTTTTTTGTGGAAAAAAGAAAAATAAGCAGAAAACCTCCCACATAATTGTTATTGTCAGTTCCATAATTACATGTTATGAAATATTTTCATTTTTAGCTCATACAATCAATACAGTATAAAAAAAATCATAATAAAAATGTAGCTTCCTCATCAAACGGACACAAAAAACTAAGATAAAAAGTAATCAAAACGTGCTATGTAAAAAAATCAATCATATTACTAAAAATATCAACTTGTCCAACAAAATAATAAATCCCCATATGTCTTTGTTGACAGAAACATAAAAAAAAATTACAGCTCTCAGAATATGTTGATGAAAAAACAAATTATATTTTGTAAAATTATATTTTTATCTTGCAAAGGTAGCAAAGAATAACAAAACAACTATAGAAATCTGGTACCTGTGCATTGTTACATAAAGAACGGAACTGTCATCTTTTATTATAAACTATTATAAGTTTCTGAACTTGTTCATTCTGCATGCATAAAAACTGGATAAAAAGTAAATATAAAATGTATGTACCCCAAAATATCAATAAAAATTTGCACTCATTCTTCAAAAAGTAAACTCCTGTACAGGTCTGTCACTTAAAAAAAAGAAAAGGAATAGCTTTCAGAATATAGTATACGTAAAGTAGAAGGAAAGGGTTAACCCACGCTGCCTTGTGGAATGAAGAGATCACTCGGGAATATATTCATGATTTTATTATTCAACATGTTGCAGAGTCTTGAAAACTCCTTCATGAATGTACATTAGTGATTTTCCTCCTGAAGAAGGAGTTCTCAAGACTCTGAAACACATTGAATAATGCAATCACGAATATATTCCCGAGTGACCTCCTCATTCCACATGGCAGCGCAGGTTAACCTTTCCTTCTACTTTACGTATACTAGTTCATCTTCAGGGTCTGCAGCAGCCATCGTGGCGTTGATTTCTTGCTTACTTTCTTTCTTACGCATCCTCCCAACGTGTTTCATTATAATTACTCATCAGGGGAGTCTTCTTAACTAGATGCTCTGCGGCACATTTTGTTGGAGTCCGGTTACATGGGACGCTTGCATCTGGTTTGGGGACAATCATTTATGCTCTGCCAGGAACAAAGATACTGACAAGATGCAGAGCATCTATTTAAGAAGACTCCCCTGAAAAGTAATTATAATGAAACTCATTGGGAGGATGTGTATTGATCAAGCAATATAAAGCAATCCAGCATTTGGTATTTATTTATCTAATTGAGATAACCAAGAGGAAGCCTCAGCCTATATTTTTGTGCCCAGTTGATCACGGTAAGACCATTCCTTTTTCTGACGGGACCCATTTAATGTGAAAGGTGGGATCCTGAGCCATTATAAAAAGGTTTGTGGTTTTACAGTTTTGTCCCATTGCGCCAAATACAATTATTTCTCCAGAAGGCGGTTCCTTTATGTGAGAAATATTTTGGGGCTCTGTCCAACCATAAGAAGATGGTGGTATAGTATGTTTGGGATGTTGTTTGTTGTGCCTCACATACTGCATTGGTCCAATTGAGCTTGGTGGCCAATTAGCATATGTGTTTATTTTTTATTTCACATTTTTATTCAGTGATCTTTTCATCACTTATTAATGAACACTTATTGAAGGTTAAGTTTTAGGTTTGGTCTAAACTATTGGGGTTATCCATAAGTGAAACCCCCCACCTTTTTTGTTATTTTTTGAATCCCTAAAGCTTCGTGGGGTATATTTAAGGTATAGTTCCCATCATTATACCTAAAAACATAGACACTAGCAGAGCAGAGGCCAAACAAAGTTCAAAGTAACTCATTAAAATGAATGGTTCCATTACAAATTCTCATTTTTGCAGAATTTACACAGCAACCCTGACTTTTGTGCAGCATAAAGCACAGCATAAATGTGAACCTAGCCTTAAAAGCGATAAAAAAATATTAACTCCAAAATGATACCCATAAAAAAATCATCCTGAAAAAAGCAATCCTATGCTCAGGTCAATCATTTGTTAACAGAAAAAATAGGACATTACTAATTACACAAAGGCTCCAGAAAAGCAACATGGCACCCTTCAAATGTAGTGAAATATGTGCTCTGAAATTTAAATGGCCCCGTAATTTCTGAGACCTGCAGTTTGCATCCACATTTATGGTATTACTCTAAAGGGAAGAGCCTACTTAATGAATTATGGGGTGCTTTTCTCCAGAAGCACAAGCTGAGCTCAATGTATTAGGCACTAAGCTGGCATATTTGCCATTTTCATTCCGCAACATCCAATGCATGTTTTTTTTTCCACTGGATGCCACTTTACCACAAAGCCTTCTGTTGAAACAGATTACGGGGAAAACGTGATATTTGTGTTCCAGTTAGTTTTGGAATTTAAATATCTGTTACATACATGGAGTCTCTGGTGCAATTTCTCACTGTTAAAATGATCCCTATTATTAATTCTGTATGTCAATCTCAAGTTTAGTCTTAGGCGGGCTTTGCACGTTGCGACATCGCAAGCCGATGCTGCGATGTCGCACGCGATAGTCCCCGCCCCCGTCGTAGGTACGATATCGTGTGATAGTTGGCGTAGCGAAAATTATCGCTACGCCAGCTTCACATGCACTCACCTGCCCTGCGACCATCGCTCTGGCCGGCGACCCGCCTCCTTCCTAAGGGGGCGGGTCATGTGGCGTCATAGCGACGTCACACGGCAGGCGGACAATAGCAGCGGAGGGGCGGAGATGAGCAGGATGTAAACATCCCGCCCACCTCCTTCCTTCCGTAGAGCCGCCGGTGGCAGGTAAGGTGAAGTTCCTCGCTCATGCGGCGTAACACACAGCGATGTGTGCTGCCGCAGGAACGAGGAACAGCATCGTACCATCGCTGCAGCAAAATTATGGAAAAGTCGGAGCTTGCAACGATGATACGATAACGACGCTTTTGCGCTCGTTTATCGTATCATCTAGGATTTACACACTACGACATCGCAAGTGATGCCAGATGTGCGTCACTTTCGATTTGACCCCACCGACATCGCACCTGTAATGTCGTAGTGTGCAAAGCCACCCTTAGTGTGAAAGCCTCCCTTACCACCTCATATCTATTCCCTTGAGACAGTTAAGATGAGTTAGGGAGAGCCATTGTGAAGCGGGGGTTTCACTATCGTGACATCAGGAAGTCAACCCTTACTGTAAGGCCTCCTTCACACGTCAGTGACAAACACTCACGTTTTTCACTGATGTGATAAAAGTGTGTTTGTCACTCCATGTGCCATGATTTTGGCACACGTGTGATTTCCGTGTGCTACCTGTGATATTACACGGAGATCAGACACTTATACTTACTCGTCCCTGGCGTTGCTGTCCGTGGTGTTGAAGTCTCCTGCAATGCTGTCTCTGGCCGCTGCTGTCTACCCTTTGCAGCTACTTCCGGGTTGGTTGTACAGTGAATATATGCAAGCAAAATTAGCCAGCCTGGAAGCAGAGACATCAGCAGCTGAAGACAGCATCACTGAAGACGGGGGAGTTTAAACATTTACATGTGTGTTGAATAAATTTACTGAAAATCACAATACTGGAAAGCCTCTAATTGCTAAGAAAATATACGTATTTTACTCTTCATTTTGGTAAGCAGGGCTAAAGAAAGAGAGATAAGTACATTACGTTTCAATATGAATTGTATAATGACCTTATTCATTGAGCTTGGACATAGAATACAACTCTAGTGTACAAACTGCAAGATTTGAAACTGGGTGTGCTATAGAGACTAGAGATGAGCGAACCGGTCGCGGTTCGGCTCGAGGTTGGTTCGCCGAACGGACCTCCCGTTCGAGTTCGGTTCGTCGAACGTTCGACGAACCGAACTCGAACTGCATAGGAAACAATGGCAGGCAATCACAAACACAGAAAAACACCTAGAAAACACCCTCAAAGGTGTCCAAAAGGTCACAAACAACTCACAACACATGGGAAAGTGACAAGGACATATACTCATGCGAAAACAAAAGAGCTGGACAAGGAAAAAGAGGAGGACACACAGATATATGAGTATATGCAAGGAAACATGCCATTATTGTGCAACTTGAGCCCTGCTCATTCTTGGCTTCCAATCTTGATAAATTGCCTGAGCTCGCCACGTACGTCTTGGGGATCTTGTCGTGTCCTGCAGCCAGCGTTCTCTCTGAACCTGTCTTCAGTGCTGCTGTGGGTCTGCTGGCAGATAAGCACACGTGTCTGTCCACTGACAATGTGGACATGGCTCTCAGAGGACTTTTCTTCCCCGGGGTCAGCCAGGGGACGGGAAAGGCACGCGTATTTTTGAGAGTGCTTCATGCAAAGCATCTTTTTCTTTTTCAAAAGGGGGCTCAACCGATGCCAGTCAAGTGGGGTGTGTGTGGCCCAGTGAGTGGCAACGAGGGAGACTGTGGTTGGAGTCCCCTCGCTGTGTTTCTAAAAGAACCAAGATGAACAAGTCATGGCTCTCAGAGGACTTTTCTTCCCCGGGGTCAGCCAGGGGACGGGAAAGGCACGCGTATTTTTGAGAGTGCTTCATGCAAAGCATCTTTTTCTTTTTCAAAAGGGGGCTCAACCGATGCCAGTCAAGTGGGGTGTGTGTGGCCCAGTGAGTGGCAACGAGGGAGACTGTGGTTGGAGTCCCCTCGCTGTGTTTCTAAAAGAACCAAGATGAACAAGTCATGGCTCTCAGAGGACTTTTCTTCCCCGGGGTCAGCCAGGGGACGGGAAAGGCACGCGTATTTTTGAGAGTGCTTCATGCAAAGCATCTTTTTCTTTTTCAAAAGGGGGCTCAACCGATGCCAGTCAAGTGGGGTGTGTGTGGCCCAGTGAGTGGCAACGAGGGAGACTGTGGTTGGAGTCCCCTCGCTGTGTTTCTAAAAGAACCAAGATGAACAAGTCATGGCTCTCAGAGGACTTTTCTTCCCCGGGGTCAGCCAGGGGACGGGAAAGGCACGCGTATTTTTGAGAGTGCTTCATGCAAAGCATCTTTTTCTTTTTCAAAAGGGGGCTCAACCGATGCCAGTCAAGTGGGGTGTGTGTGGCCCAGTGAGTGGCAACGAGGGAGACTGTGGTTGGAGTCCCCTCGCTGTGTTTCTAAAAGAACCAAGATGAACAAGTCATGGCTCTCAGAGGACTTTTCTTCCCCGGGGTCAGCCAGGGGACGGGAAAGGCACGCGTATTTTTGAGAGTGCTTCATGCAAAGCATCTTTTTCTTTTTCAAAAGGGGGCTCAACCGATGCCAGTCAAGTGGGGTGTGTGTGGCCCAGTGAGTGGCAACGAGGGAGACTGTGGTTGGAGTCCCCTCGCTGTGTTTCTAAAAGAACCAAGATGAACAAGTCATGGCTCTCAGAGGACTTTTCTTCCCCGGGGTCAGCCAGGGGACGGGAAAGGCACGCGTATTTTTGAGAGTGCTTCATGCAAAGCATCTTTTTCTTTTTCAAAAGGGGGCTCAACCGATGCCAGTCAAGTGGGGTGTGTGTGGCCCAGTGAGTGGCAACGAGGGCGACTGTGGTTGGAGTCCCCTCGCTGTGTTTCTAAAAGAACCAAGATGAACAAGTCATGGCTCTCAGAGGACTTTTCTTCCTCGGGGTCAGCCAGGTGACGGGAAAGGCACGCATATTTTTGAGAGTGCTTCATGCAAAGCATCTTTTTCTTTTTCAAAAGGGGGCTCAACCGATGCCAGTCAAGTGGGGTGTGTGTGGCCCAGTGAGTGGCAACGAGGGAGACTGTGGTTGGAGTCCCCTCGCTGTGTTTCTAAAAGAACCAAGATGAACAAGTCATGGCTCTCAGAGGACTTTTCTTCCCCGGGGTCAGCCAGGGGACGGGAAAGGCACGCGTATTTTTGAGAGTGCTTCATGCAAAGCATCTTTTTCTTTTTCAAAAGGGGGCTCAACCGATGCCAGTCAAGTGGGGTGTGTGTGGCCCAGTGAGTGGCAACGAGGGAGACTGTGGTTGGAGTCCCCTCGCTGTGTTTCTAAAAGAACCAAGATGAACAAGTCATGGCTCTCAGAGGACTTTTCTTCCCCGGGGTCAGCCAGGGGACGGGAAAGGCACGCGTATTTTTGAGAGTGCTTCATGCAAAGCATCTTTTTCTTTTTCAAAAGGGGGCTCAACCGATGCCAGTCAAGTGGGGTGTGTGTGGCCCAGTGAGTGGCAACGAGGGAGACTGTGGTTGGAGTCCCCTCGCTGTGTTATACATGCTTTTAGAAGGGCATGACATGGCTTGGAGGTTGACTTTCATAAAATGCAAACTGTTGGCTACCAAAATGCTGCCTTTCCAACAACTGTGGTTATAGGCAATGAGGAACATACTGATGAAGATGAGACGCAGATACCCGATTGGGATGACAACTTAAATATTCGGTCAGGGCAAGAAGAAACTCGGTCTGAGGGGGAGGGGAGTGCAAACACAACAATTGATGATGAAGTTCTAGATCCCACCTACTGTCAACCCACAGTCAGACACTCGAGGAGGTCAATAGAGGCGGTGGAGGAGGATGCAACCGACGTCGAAGTAACCTGGCGCCTTCCTGGACACAGTCGGAGCACTGGTAGCACGTCTACAACTGCATCCTCAGCCACCACTCTGCCTCTGAGCATTATTCGGGGTGGATCAACAGGTCGCATGGCCTCTAAGCCTTGCCTAGCCTGGTCCTTTTTTGACATAAAAAAAGATCGGCCAAATTATGTGATCTGTAACATTTGCCATGGTTATCTTAGTAGAGGTCAAAACCTCAGCAGTTTGACAACTTCTTCCATGAATCGTCACATGAATAAATATCATATGGCCTGGTGGGAAGCTCACCGTGCTGCAATGCGGCCTAGTGGAGCCAACCATCCACCGCCTGCCCCTTCCAGGGCATCCGCGCGCTCGTCATCTTCTAGGACTGTGGGGACAGCTGTCACACCTGTTTTTCCACCCACAACTTCCACCACTGTAACCGCAACAGGCAGTTTGCTTGGTAGGTCGTCAGTTGGTTTGGAAGGGGAAACAAGTGAGTGTGTACAGCTCTCTCAGACATCGATAGCACCAACTTTGGATGAAGGCAACATCATGTCTCCGCCTGCACTTTCCTCCCAAAGCTGCATTTTTCCAGGGACACCCTACTCAACACCGTCTACACACAGCAGCCAGATCTCTGTCCCTCAGATGTGGTCAAATAAAAGGCCACTTCCTTCGACCCATGACAAAGCGAAGAGGTTGACTCTATCCCTCTGTAAGCTGTTGGCTACAGAAATGCTGCCTTTCCGCCTAGTGGACACACAGGATTTTAGAGACCTTATATCTGTCCCTGTGCCCCAGTACCAGATGCCTAGTCGCCACTACTTCTCTAAGAAAGGTGTGCCCGCGCTACACCAGCATGTCGCACACAATATCACCGCTTCCTTGAGAAACTCTGTGTGTGAACGGGTGAATTTCAGCACCGATACTTGGACCAGTAAGCATGGACAGGGACGTTACATGTCGCTGACTGGGCACTGGGTAACTATGGTGATAGATGGTGAAGGGTCTGCTGCACAAGTCTTGCCGTCCCCACGACTTGTGTGTCAATCCTCTGTCTGTCCAAGTTCCGCCACTGCTTCTGCATCCTCCACCTCATCTGGGTCCTCCACCTCCGCCCCAAGCCTGCCTGGTCAGGCCACCAGCGTTCTCACTGCGCAGAAGGAATCACGCACCCCTCATTACTATGCTGGCAGCAGAGCGCAACGGCATCAGGCGGTCTTTAGCTTGACATGTCTTGGGAATAAGAGTCACACAGCTGAGGAGTTGTGGTCAGCTCTGCGGTCCGAGTTTAATAAATGGTTGTCTCCACTCAACCTGCAGCCTGGTAAGGCCGTGTGCGACAATGCTGCAAACCTGGGTGCGGCCCTTCAACTGGGCAAGGTGACACACGTGCCTTGTATGGCTCACGTGTTGAACCTTGTTGTCCAGCAATTTTTAACACACTATCCCGGCCTAGATGGCCTTCTGACCAGGGCACGGAAACTGTCTGCAGTGCTCACTTCCGCCGTTCAAGCGCCGCAGCTGAGCGACTTGCATCGCTCCAGAAGTCTTTCGGCCTGCCGGTTCATCGCCTGAAATGCGATGTGGCGACACGCTGGAATTCAACTCTCCACATGTTACAGCGACTGTGGCAGCACCGCAGAGCTCTGGTGCAATACGTCATGACGTATAGCCTGGGCCAACGAGATGCAGAGGTGGGGCAGATCACCCTGATGGAGTGATCTCAGATCACGGACCTATGCACCCTTCTGCACAGTTTCGACATGGCGACGAATATGTTTAGCGCTGACAATGCCATTATCAGCATGACGATTACAGTCATTTACATGCTGGAGCACACGCTAAACACTATTCGGAGTCAGGGGGTGGGACAACAGGAAGGGGAGGAACTACAGGAGGATTCATATGCGCAAGACACAACAACATCACCAAGGTCCAGACGTTCATCATCACCAACGCGGCAGGCATGGGACCATGGGGGACAGGGATCAACAAGGGCGCATGGTAGCAGGCGAGATGTTGAGGAAGGTGCAGGAGGACATGAAGATATGGAGGACGAACTGTCCATGGACATGGAAGACTCAGCTGATGAGGGGGACCTTGGTCAAATTTAAGTTGAAAGAGGTTGGGGGGAGATGACAGAGGAAGAAAGAACGGTTAGCACCTCTATGCCACAAACACAGCGTGGACTTGGTCCGCATGGCTGCGCAAGACACATGAGTGCCTTCTTGTTGCACTACCTCCAACATGACCCTCGTATTGTCAAAATTAGAAGTGATGATGACTACTGGCTTGCCACACTATTAGATCCCCGGGACAAGTCCAAATTTTGTGACATAATTCCACCCATAGAAAGGGACGCACGTATGCAGGAGTATCAGCAGAAGCTGTTACTCGATCTTAGCTCGGCTTTTCCACCAAACAACCGTGCAGGTGAAGGGAGTGATTCTCCCAGTTGTAACTTGACAAACATGGGACGGCCTCGTCATCTTCAACAGTCTACCCGTACCAGTAGGACCGTATCTGGTGCTGGTAACAGCAATTTTATGGAATCTTTTCATAATTTTTTTAGACCCTCCTTTGCAAGGCCACCAGAGACATCAAGTGTGTCACAAAGTCAACGGATGGAGAGGATGATACAGGAGTATCTCCAAATGAACATCGATGCAATGACTTTGCAAATGGAGCCTTGCTCCTTTTGTGCTTCAAATCTAGAAAAATGTCAAGAGCTCTCCAGTTACGCCTTGAAGATTTTGTCGTGTCCAGCTGCCAGCGTTGTCTCTGAACGTGTCTTCAGTGCTGCTGGGTGTGTGCTGACAGATAAGCGCACGCGTCTGTCCAGTGACAATGTGGACAGACTGACGTTCATCAAAATGAACAAGTCATGGATCCAGAAGGAATTTACTACCCCTGTGTCATCCTGGGGAGAGTAAATGCTTGTGGATTTGGAATGTGCTTGATGCAAATCAAAACATCCTGTTTGCAACTAGGGCACAAGTCCTGCCACTGATGGGGTGTCTGTGTGCCCAATTTGGGGAAAAAAGGTAGACTCCGCTTGGAGTAACCCTTGCTTGCTGTGTTTTTTAAAAATGATACAAGATGAACAGATCTGAAGGCAAGATGAAGGCAACATCATGTCTCCGCCTGCACTTTTCTCACAAACCTGCATTTTTCCAGGGACACCCTACTCAACACCGTCTACAGACAGCAGCCAGATCTCTGTCCCTCAGATGTGGTCAAATAAAAGGCCACTTACTGCGACCCATGACAAAGCTAAGTGGTTGACTCTATCCCTCTGTAAGCTGTTGGCTACCGAAATGCTGCCTTTACGCGTAGTGGACACACAGGATTTTACAGACCTTATGTCTGTCGCTGTGCCCCAGTACCAGATGCCCAATCACCACTGCTTCTCCAAGAAAAGCATGCCCGCGCTACACCAGCATGTCGCACACAACATCACCACTTCCTTGAGAAAATCTGTGTGCGACAGGGTGCATTTCAACACAGATACTTGGACCAGTAAGCATAGACAGGGTCATTACATGTCACTGACTGGGCACTGGCAAACTATGGTGAGAGATGGAGAAGGGTCTGCTGTACAAGTCTTGCCGTCCCCACGAGTTGTTTCAATCCTTGTTCTGTATGTAGAAGTTAATACACTGCTTCTGCCTCTTCAACCTCGTGTGGGTCCTCTACCTTGGCGCAAACCCTGTGTGGTCAGGCCACCCTTCCTTGCAACTGCGCACAAGGACTACCACACACCTCCTTACTATGCTGGCAGCAGAGCTCAATGCCATCAGGCGGTCAAAGTTTTACTTTGAAATGTATGGGAAATGTGAGTCACACCGCTATTACAGAGAATAGTAGTCAGGCAGGGTCAAAACATTAATTGAGGAACAGGAACAGAATGGGACGGCCAGGAAAGAATCAGAAAACAAGCAGAGGTGAAATGCGTATCGGCCAACAAGGTACATAAACAGCAAGCAGGAAAAGTAGTCAGGTAACAAGCACACAAAATCATAAAACTGAACTGGGGGTAAAATTAACCAGAGGTTCATAGCTATGTCTGGCAGTGGTCTGCAGACAGGATGGGCATAAAAAAGGGTGTGGTGTCTTCCCATTGGTTGTAGCTGAATGATGGTATTTCATCTGTGAGATACCCACCAGCTACATTCAGCCAGAGATTCTGCATCTGTCAAGGTAATGCAGCCCAGTGGGTGAGCATAACCTGCGTCCACCTGCGCCGCTGGCATCGACTACTCTCCCATCATCAGCACTATTCATGAAAGGAACACGTTGTCACCTGGCGACCGGAGTACAAATTGACGGAGCGGACTCCGTTGGTGACTTAACAGCCGTGTGCGGCAATGATGCAAACCTGGCTGCGGGCCATCCTCAGGGCAATGTGACACACGTGCCTTTTAGGGCTCACGTGTTGAACCGAATTCGCCAGCAATTTTTAAAACACCATCACGGCCTACATGGCCTTGTGCAGTGGGCACGCTCGCTATGTGCTCACTTCCATCGTGCGCACACAGCAGCTCAACAACTTTCATCACTCCGGAAGTCTTAGGGTCTGGCAGTTAAACGCCGTAAATGCGATGTTTCGACACGCAGGAATTGGAATCTGCACATGTTGCAGCGTGTGTGGCAGCACCGCAGAGCCCTGCTGAAATACGGTAAGACATATAGCCTGGGATAACTTGATCCAGAGGTGGTGCAGATCCCGCTGCTGGAGTGGTGTCAGATCAAGGACCTATGCACCCTGCTACACAGTTTTGAAATGTCGACGAAGATGTTTAGCACTGGCAATGTCATTCTCAGCGTGACAATTCTGGTCATCTACATGATGGAGCACACTGTAATTATTATTCTGTAATACTACTGTATGTTCTGAGGATTTCGATTGCGTTAGGGCAATGACAATAGAGACGAGTTCTGGGTACAAGATGTTATATAATATGTCACCACAGTAGATACACAACGGGAATAAACACAGTAAAACAACACACAAAACGGAGCGAAGGGGATTCCCGGGGCCACGCACCGGACTCCCCCAGGGAGACCACCAGAGCGAACCCCTGTACAGGGACTGTCCGGCAATCAACCCCGGAAGGCCTAAATGTGCGGCAGCCGGTACACAAGGGGCAAGTGGTATAGTCCAGGAGTGTCCGTACGGGATGATTGTCCAGAGTGGTTACGAACCGGGCAGAGTGCTGATCAAAGACGGCAGACGGAGTCCGGGCACAGCTTGAAGAAAACCGGGTATGGTCCAGAGTCGGTCGGTAGAGTTTCAGGAGAATCCAAGGCAATCAGGAAGTAGAAACAGCAAAGCAGGAGCACACAGCAAGCAGTATACTCAGGCACTGGACTGGGCTGAGAGGCGGCCTTTTAAGCAGCTGGACAGGAAGTAGGGCAACAGAACCTTAAACTCCATGTTAACTGAGGGCAAGCTCATTCAAAAGAGAACTGGAAAACCTGGAAACCTGACATATTCGGAGTCAGGTGTTGGGACAAGAGGAAGGGGAGGAAGTACAGGAGGAGTCATATGCGGAAGGGATAACAAGATCTACGAGGTCCAGATGGTCAGCGGCACCTATGCGGCAGTCATGGTGAGGGAGAGGGATTAACAAGGGCGCATAGTATCAGCAAAAAGTGTTGATGAAAGTGCAGGAGCCCATGAAGAAATGGAGGACGAACTGACGATGGGCATGGAAGACTCAGCAGATGAGTGAGAGCTTGCTCACATTTCGGTTGTGCGAGGTTGGGGGGAGAGGGCAGAGGAAGGATGCACGATTCTCACCTCTCTGCCACCAACACACCAAGGACTTGGTCCTCCTGGATGCACAAGACACATGAGCGCCTTCTTGCTGCACTACCTACATGACCCTCGGATTGTATGAATTTGAACTAATCCTGAATACTGGGTTGCCACACTGTTAGATCCCCGGTACAAGACAAAATTTGGCGAACTAATTCCTGCCATAGAAATAGACGCACGTATACAGGAGTATCTGCAGAATGTGGTACGCAATCTTAGATCTACTTGTCCACTAAACACCAGTGCTGCACAGAGTGAATCTCAACGCTTTGTCATGGATAGGAGGAAATGGTCTTTTACTTGTCCACATCGGAGGGACCGAGGGATGGCTGCTGTGCTGAGATGGCGTTGAGTACGGTGTCCCTGCACAGTTGCACTTTTGGTCATATCCCAAAATGAGTTGAAAAAGGACAGATGCTGTTGGAAAGGGGAACAGGTGTGTTGGAAAGGGGAAAAAAGTTTTGGTCCGTGGATTTGGTGGTTAAGCAACTGTAACATTTGCTGAAGAAACAACATCTGTTACAGTGGGACTGGCAGATTTGGATAAAGTGGTATATAATCTGTGACCGCTATATAACGAAAATTAATAAGAAAAGAAAGAGAAAGGTATATATCCCCATCAGCAGTCAGTGTCCACCGTGCTCCCAGTTGGAAAAGGAGAGGTTGGCAACTTGAAGGTTTGGTGGAGGATACAGAGCTGTGTGGCTATGAAACTAATAGTAGCCTGAACCGAGTTAGACGCCATTCGGATCTGGAGACTGTGAGCCCTGTTAGCGTCACAAGGTCCACATGCCCACCCAGCCCAGGAACTCCCTGTTAACAACACAGGGGCCATTGAGTACGCTGACCGTGTGCGTAGGGGCCACACCTGTGGACAGCAGGCGCATCAGCAGCAGCAGGCCTGTTAATGCCACTGGGCTGCACAAGCAGGACTGTTAGGACAGGAGCTGGTCTTAACCGTTCTGCGTTACCAACTGTGGTGGTGGCCTGCATCCACCACCCGATCCCTGCCTACCTCTGGCCTAAAGCCGCAATGGGTTCAACACATGGAGGTGTGCTCTTTCGGAGCATAATAGAAGACTGCGCACCTCCTTGTTGGCTCCAGCCCCTTTTATAACCTGGGTCCGCCCCAAACCAGGGTGAACCACAATGCACCTCCTGGAGACAAAAGTAGAGTGACACGTCATGAGTGGCATAACTAGCGTCCTATTTGGAAACGCAACTTCAATGATGACCTCATGGCTGCCATGACCCAAACACCTCACCAGTCATCGTCTGAGCATCAATAATGCGGTGACAAGTCATAGGTGTGGGCCTCTGCAAGCCATTTGGGAGGACACCTGATGCCCTGTGGTCTATATGGGACCCCCACATCAGGGCCAGGGCCAAAGAGTTCATTACCGGACCTAGTCTCTGATGCAGGAAGTGCCTGAGCATGCTCAGTAGCATGAAATACAGTCTCTGAAAAAAAAATCAGCTTTAGCATGGTGTCTATGCCCAAAACAGGACTTATACCCGGCACGGAATGCAAGCACCTGTGCAAAGAGGCTTTTCACACTTAGTGTGGGAGCATGCGCTGTATCCCGAAATGAAAACTTAGCGTCAGGAATGGCACAGTCAGGCTGAGCATACTCACTAGGCGAAACACTGTAATTATGCTGCAGCTGGGGTACATCGGCACACGCATGCGCACTAGCTGCCTCTCCACACTTAGACGTGGAGGGGAAATTTGTCTTGGAGATGCTGTCTATGAACAGAAGGAAAAGCTAAAGGAAGCCTGACTTTCTATCCCTCCGAATTATGAAATGCAGCAATGAATTCCATGAGTTTGCTATAACATTAGCGTAGCAAAATGTGCATGAGGGTGTGATGTAGAGGTGCTAGAAATAGCTTGTCACCAGTGGGGCACTAATGGAATACAACAGCCAGTTCTATGATGCCACAAAATGGCAGTATTTTGTGCTATCATTATAGCTTATTAAAAACAGAGCACGAGGTTGTCATGCAGAGGTGCTGCACATAGATTTGCAGTAGTGTGAATTGACAAAAGTACAATAGCCACGTTTAGGATACAACTATGTACAGTGAGTGTTTGCTAGTATAATGGCTGAGTTTAAAAAAGTTTGAGTGTGCAATGCAGGCAGACGTCCTGCAAATAACGTTCCAATACTGTGAATTGACAAAAGTACAATAGCCACGTTTAGGATACAACTAGGTACAGTGAGTGTTTGCTAGTATAATGGCTGAGTTTAAAAAAGTTAGAGTGTGCAATGCAGGCAGATGTCATGCAAATAACGTTCCAATACTGTGAATTGACAAAAGTCCAATAGCCACGTATAGGATGCCACTAGGTACACTGAGTGTTTGCTAGTATAATGGCTTCATTATAATTAGTTGGAGTGTGCAACGCAGGCAGATGCGCTCTGCAAATGTCTTGGCACTAGTGGGACTATAGCAAAGTCCAATAGCCACGTATAGGATGCCACTAGGTACACTGAGTGTTTGCTAGTAAAATTGCTTAGTTTAAAAAAGTTGTAGTGTGCAATGCAGGCAGACGTGCTCTGCAAATGTCTTTGCACTAGTGGGACTATAGCAAAGTCCAATAGCCACGTATAGGATGCCACTAGGTACACTGAGTGTTTGCTAGTAAAATTGCTTAGTTTAAAAAAGTTGTAGTGTGCAATGCAGGCAGACGTGCTCTGCAAATGTCTTTGCACTAGTGGGACTATAGCAAAGTCCAATAGCCACGTATAGGATGTCACTAGGTACACTGAGTGTTTGCTAGTAAAATTGCTTAGTTTAAAAAACTTGGAGTGTGCAATGCAGGCAGATGTGCTCTGCTAATGTCTTTGCACTAGTGGGACTATAGCAAAGTCCAATAGCCACGTTTAGGATGCCACTAGGTACACTGTGTGTTTGCTAGTAAAATTGATTAGTTTAAAAAAGTTGTAGTGTGCAATGCAGGCAGACGTGCTCTGCAAATGTCTTTGCACTAGTGGGACTATAGCAAAGTCCAATAGCCACGTATAGGATGCCACTAGGTACACTGAGTGTTTGCTAGTAAAATTGCTTAGTTTAAAAAAGTTGTAGTGTGCAATGCAGGCAGACGTGCTCTGCAAATGTCTTTGCACTAGTGGGACTATAGCAAAGTCCAATAGCCACGTATAGGATGCCACTAGGTACACTGAGTGTTTGCTAGTAAAATTGCTTAGTTTAAAAAACTTGGAGTGTGCAATGCAGGCAGATGTGCTCTGCTAATGTCTTTGCACTAGTGGGACTATAGCAAAGTCCAATAGCCACGTATAGGATGCCACTAGGTACACTGAGTGTTTGCTAGTATAATGGCTTCGTTATAATTAGTTGGAGTGTGCAACGCAGGCAGATGCGCTCTGCAAATGTCTTGGCACTAGTGGGACTATAGCAAAGTCCAATAGCCACGTATAGGATGCCACTAGGTACACTGAGTGTTTGCTAGTAAAATTGCTTAGTTTAAAAAAGTTGTAGTGTGCAATGCAGGCAGACGTGCTCTGCAAATGTCTTTGCACTAGTGGGACTATAGCAAAGTCCAATAGCCACGTATAGGATGCCACTAGGTACACTGAGTGTTTGCTAGTAAAATTGCTTAGTTTAAAAAAGTTGTAGTGTGCAATGCAGGCAGACGTGCTCTGCAAATGTATTTGCACTAGTGGGACTATAGCAAAGTCCAATAGCCACGTATAGGATGCCACTAGGTACACTGAGTGTTTGCTAGTAAAATTGCTTAGTTTAAAAAAGTTGGAGTGTGCAATGCAGGCAGATGTGCTCTGCTAATGTCTTTGCACTAGTGGGACTATAGCAAAGTCCAATAGCCACGTTTAGGATGCCACTAGGTACACTGAGTGTTTGCTAGTATAATGGCTTACTTAGAATGAGTTGGAGTGTGCAGAGGACAAGAGGGTACAGTGGCAGGATTGTGGTGCTCTGGGTAGAGGAATGGAAGCCTGCCTTTCTATTCCCTCCTAATAGGGAAATGCAGGGAGGAAATCCCTGACCTGGGCTACACAGACGCTGTTGCTGTTTGCAGGACCTGTCACTTATGGCTCTCTGACCCTGCCGCTTTGAGCCCTTAAAAGGACTGCTAGAATGTGCTCTCCCTAAGCTGTCTAACGCTGTGTATGCAGCGCATACAGCTGCATCGGCTATAGGACTCAGGAGGACGGAGCTGCGACACTGATGTCTGACACCAAAGACGCAGAAGGCAGATAATGGCATTCGTGAAGAAAATGTCCGGTTTTATAATGCAGGGACATGTGACATGCAGATCCTATCACACATGCCGTTGCTTCTCTGGCTCAAAGTCCACTTAGGTGTGTGTGTGTCTGTGATTGGCTGACATGCTGGCCCGCCCCACAAGACGCGCGCGCTTAGGGAAGGAAGACAAGAAAAAAAAAAAAAAAAATGGTGATCGCCATTATAGAAACAGCAGTGATCTGAAGGCGCTGTTCACGCACACTATACACTGAAATGTGATAATAGTTTGATTCACAGAGTGACTTACACTATTACAGCAGAAACCAAGCTAGGATTTAGCTGTTTTTTGGCTGCTAGAACCGTTCTCGAACGTTTCTAGAACTATCGAGCTTTTGCAAAAAGCTCGAGTTCTAGTTCGATCTAGAACATGCCCCAAAATCACTCGAGCCGCGAACTGGAGAACCACGAACCACGAACCGCGCTCAACTCTAATAGAGACCCACTGATGTCTGATAACCATGTAATAGGCACCAATGTATGAGGTATGATAATCCAACCAATAAATTGAGATAGACCATTGTGACGACATGGACTCTGTTAGTGCCTAGCATGGGTTAATGTTCTTAAAATTCAGCCAGACATGATGATATCTTGTTTATATATATGGGAAGGGGAGGGGTAAGCCTTTCATTGTTCCTACAAGACTCTTAGGAGTCTAGTGTTAAAGTTCTTGTTGACTCATGTAATTGCCTTGGCCAGTGAAGGTCAGACACCCAGACAAATCAATTATTGTGAACCTCCCATTGTATTACTTGTGTATTGCTAGATGTGATTGTAACTAAAGGCCCCGTCACACTAAGCAACATCGCTAGCAACATCGCTGCTAACGAACAACTTTTGTGACGTTGCTAGCGATGTTGCTGTGTGTGACATCCAGCAACAACCTGGCCCCTGCTGTGAGGTCGTTGGTTGTTGCTGAATGTCCTGGGCCATTTTTTAGTTGTTGCTGTCCCGCTGTGAAGCACAGATCGCTGTGTGTGTGACAGCGAGACAGCAACAACTAAATGTGCAGGCAGCAGGAGCCGGCTTCTGCGGAGGCTGGTATCCAATGTAAACATCGGGTAACCAAGAAGCCCTGTCCCTGGTTACCCGATATTTACCTTTGATACCAGCCTCCGCCGCTCTCACTGCCTGTGCTGCCGGCTCCTGCTCTGTGCACATGTAGCTGCAGCACACATCGGGTTAATTAACCCGATGTGTGCTGTAACTAGGAGAGCAAGGAGCCAGCGCTCAGTGTGCGCTGCTCTGTGCACATTTAGCTGCAGCACACATCGGGTAATTAACCCGATGTGTGCTGTAGGAGAGCAGGGAGCCAGCGCTCAGTGTGCGCTGCTCCCTGCTCTGTGCACATTTAGCTGCAGCACACATCGGGTAATTAACCCGATGTGTGCTGTAGGAGAGCAGGGAGCCAGCGCTCAGTGTGCGCTGCTCCCTGCTCTGTGCACATTTAGCTGCAGCACACATCGGGTAATTAACCCGATGTGTGCTGTAGGAGAGCAGGGAGCCAGCGCTCAGTGTGCGCTGCTCCCTGCTCTCTGCACGTGTAGCTCCGTGCGGTGGTAACCAAGGTAAATATCGGGTTGGTTACCCGATATTTACCTTAGTTACCAAGCACAGCATCTTCCACGCTGCGCTGGGGGCTTGTCACTGGTTGCTGGTGAGCTCACCAGCAACTTGTGTAGCCATGCTCTAGCGATCCCTGCCAGGTCAGGTTGCTGGTGGGATCGCTGGAGCGTCGCAGTGTGACATCTCACCAGCAACCTTTTAGCAACTTACCAGCGATCCCTATCGTTGTTGGGATCGCTGGTAAGTTGCTTAGTGTGACTGGACCTTTAGCTTTCTCTCCCTTGTCTCTGCCAGAGACCATCACTATTAGGAATATTTTGTACACAGCTTGAAATCAAGCCAATAAGAGCCCAGTATTATCCACCAATCGTGAAGACCCCAATGGTCTGAATGGAGAGCTCAGGGGTATAAGAAGGAGGACTGTCCATTGCCTGGGTAGACTCTTGCTACATGCTACCAATCTAGGATCTGCGGATCCGATTGGCAAGCCATAAATGAACATGGATTATAATACTATATGGACTTCAGCATCAAATACAAGGATTCGGCTGAGCAATCAAAGACTACCTAAAGAAGAAATCCAACTTGGGACAATCCAGTCATCTGATTATAGATTTTACGATCCTCATGCAGCTTCCTAAATCTGGCGTTATTCCATTCTCGGCGGGTGCCCGCCGAAAGCGGGGTGCTGCTGGTTTGGAGTAAGTAGTCCTGGAAGCTCTGAGGCATGAACATTCTAATTCCTGGTGACCAAGCGGAAGGGTGAGAAACTGTTGCCTGTTACATTTTGTGGTTTTGTTGGTTGCGTGCTATGTGCCGTTAATTTTTGGGGGCTCCAATAAAGTCTTAATATTGTGATTTCCTCACCATGTGTTGTCTGAGTGGTGTTCCGCCCACGGTTAAGAAGGTTGGGTGTTCAGTTGAGATGAGCCCTGGGCCATGCTGTCTTTCTAAAGGCAGTCAGGCCAGCAGAGAGAGTACCCACTGACCCCCGTGTCTCCACATCCAGGTGATGTCATAACTGAAGAGCATTAGTCAATGTGGCCAAACACAACGTCATCAAACCCCTCTCTGATTCTTCAGTTTTGTGGGAAATACCAGACATTTTTTTGTGTCTCTCATAAATGAAATCTCACAGTTCAAATTCATGTGAACCATTTCAATTCAGGAAATTCTTATCAAAGTTGATCTTCCGCAGATTGATCCACTTATCTCTAGTACTGAATTTTCAAGATGTTTAGAACAACTTCTTTTTTGAGTTCCTACAAAATCTGTGTGCAAGTTTACTTGGAAGAAATTATTTTGTTATGAAACCAAAGGGTCATCCAAACGAATATTGATTTCTGTTCTTTTTCATTTGCATTTCATTAATGTATAAAAATAAACTTTAATTAAATTTTTGAAGTTATTCTTACTTTGCAACATTGTTTTTCACACCTGCTTAAAATGTTTTCCTATTAAAGTATGTTAAAGATGTAAAATGGTACTGTATGTTTCATATGCAATGGGAATAACAGAAAGTGCCAGAGTCTCAGAAAAAAAGTTTCAGGTATTATTGTGATTTTATTTAAGATAAATATTCCAGAGGAGGCTCTGAGATGTGTGTTAAATGACATTGGGAAAGTTAAAATGTTTGAATTGGATAAACAAGTAGAGATGAGTGGAGCCATGGAAGTTCGAGTTCACCGGGTTCAGCTGGACTGTAGATACAGTTAGGTCCAGAAATATTTGGACAGTGACACAATTTTGGCGAGTTGGGCTCTGCATGCCACCACATTGGATTTGAAATGAAACCTCTACAACAGAATTCAAGTGCAGATTGTAACGTTTAATTTGAAGGTTTGAACAAAAATATCTGATAGAAATTGTAGGAATTGTACACATTTCTTTACAAACACTCCACATTTTAGGAGTCTCAGCATGCTGCGATTGTTTTCTCAGTCCGATTAGGGCTGAGAAAATAATCGCTCATGTGCGCTGACACACAGGCAAGAATTGGTCCGAGTGGAATGCGATGTTTTATAGCACTCCACTCGCACTGTTTTTCTCGCCGTGTGGCTTAGGCCTCAGTGTCATTATCCTGCACCCCAAGTGTCAGTGTCATTATCCCATACCCCAAGTGTCGGTGTACTTGGAGGGGGGCCCCGGTCCAAATTTTGCACCAGGGCCCATCGAACTCTAGTTATGCCACTGGTCCTAGCACATGTTTCAGTTCTGTAAAACCTTCCACAGTACGGAGTAAAAGTTGATGGATTTACAAGCGTTTTTTTTTTTTTTTTATTAAAAAAAAGAGATTAAAATAGTCAATAAGCTTTATGTACTCCACAAAGGTACCAAAAACTCATCCAACAAAAAAAACAAGCCTTCATACAGTTAGACAGATTGAAGAATTACAATGTAACATATCCCGGAGTACAAAACAGTGACACATAAAATACTTTTGTCCTTAAACCGTAGTTTTAAAGCTAACCTGTCACCAGATTTGGGGCCTATAAGCTGCGGCCACCACCAGTGAGCTCTTATATACAGCATGTTAGAATGCTGTATATAAGAGCCCAGGCCGCTGTGTTGAACATAAAGAACACTTTACAATACTTACCTTGGAGGTTGCTCCTGTGCAGACTGATCGCATGGGTGGTGTCATTCTCTGATGCCGGCGCCTCGTCTTTCGGTCATCCCAGTCTTCTTTCTTCTGAAGCCGGGGTGCATAACGCGTCCTATGTCATGCACACAGGCCAGTATTGAGGTCCTGCACTACAATACTTTGATCTGCCCTGAGCAGGGCAGATCAAAGTGCGCTTGCGTAGGACCTCAGTGGCGGTGAGTGTGTATGACGTAGGACGCGTCATGCACCCTGGCTTCAGAAGAAGGAAGACCAACATGACCGAAACAGGAGGTGCCGGCACCGGAAAACGACGTTACCCATTTGACCAGTCTGCACTGGAGCGAACTCATAGGTGTGTATTATACAGTTTTTTTATGTTCTACACAGCGGTCTGGGCTCTTTTATACAGCATCTTAGAATGCTGTATATGAGAGCTTATTGGTGGTGGCCGCAGCTTAAGGCCCCAAATCTGCTGACAGGTTCCCTTTAAAATGCAAAATTTCTAAAATGTGTAAAATTACAGTTACATCATAAATCATATCACCACATCTGTAAGGAAAATGATCTTTAAAGGGGTATTCCTATCTCAAAGATCCTATCCTAATATGTTGTAGCTGTAATAATGATAATAGTAATAATAGTAAAATTAGCAAATCCTCTAATTAGAAATGTAGTATAGTTCTCTTGATTAGCTATGTAGCTTACCTCATGTGCAGAGCATTACAGTAGCTTAGGTATCCATGGTTATAAACCACTCATATAGTGACAGTTAGTTGCTAGTAGTCATAACCATGGATCCCTAAACTACTGGAATGCCCTGTCCATGAGGTAAGTGACATAACGAATAAAGAGAGCTCTACTATATTTCTAATTGCAGGTAATTGTTAGTATTACTATTTTTACATCTACTATATAATAACATATCAAAAAATATGATCTGATGACATCATGTTTTGTAGCACCCAGCACTTATTTGCAAATCCAACCTAAAATGACTTTGCCATCTTTTCTGAGTACTCAGCATTTTATTAGTCTCACTTTACACTGCCAGATTTTATGAGTCTAAATGTATTCACGCTGCAATGTCTATCTCCACCCACTTTGCATGATTGACAAGCATTTCACTTCATCCTTATCTGTCCCTGTCGAAGAAATCTTGCACATATTCAGTAGAAGGGGCTGTTTTAATTTTGCATTAGAGTATGAAAAATCTAATTTTCTAATGTGTAGTACCAGTTTTTACCACAATTTGCTGCAATAACCAAGTTCACCAAGGGTAAGATTTGATATTGGAGATGAGCAATTCAATTTGTGCTGCCTTTGTCCTGCCTCAGGCTCTAAATGGCAAGCAATCTTTACTCCTTTGCGCTGTGTTCTTGGCTCAGTGTCCTGGGCACCAATAGTATTTTATAGGCCCAGTGGATTAATAACCGACTGACATAGTGTCATGCTTAAAGCATGGTGAGCAAATTCAGACAAAAAGGAGTCTGACACACAACAAAAAAACACCAAAACCACACAACAAACAGGATGGGGGACTCCGGGGACACAATAACAATGGTGGGCCCTGATGCTAGCGAGAGAGTTAATGGGATACCTCCTATCCTTACCTGAGGCTATTTCTACACCCCTATCCAGTCCCTATACAGTCTCCATAACTGTTGCTGAGCAGCATCTTGAGTCCCTGGCAAACCCTATAGATGCCCTGACTAGTGAGAGGCAGGTGAGGTTCACTAAACCCACTGCTGCACTACTAAGACAAGAGGGTAGGGGAGACAAACTGGGTTAAAATTTCAACACAAAAGGATGAAGATCGGCTTCTGGAATGCTCCAACACAGCTCCTTCCACCAAGGGGCCAGTATACAAATGGATTGTATCTTCAGCAAGGATTGCTGGGTAACACCTCTATTTAAACATGAAGGGCATGACTCCAAAACTAGGGGGAAGCTGCTAATAGCAAAATTGACTTTAACCGTTTCATTACAAAAAGAAACAAAACCACATTTAAATGTAGATAGTGAGATGGAGATGAGAGGCTCCAATTCGAAAGCTGTCACTAGTCTCCAAAAACAGGGAGATGTCAGTGACACATAGAGCAAATCAAATTGATCATCTCTATTGCATATGTTTCTACTGTATCTACAGTATGGTAGAACATGGTATGTTTTCTTTCGCTTCAGCAAGTTCTTGATTTTCAGTCTCAGTGCTCAAGGCAAATAATGAAGAAGGAATGGAACATTGATGAAGTGAATAGAGACTCAGAACAGGGCCAATTTCGACCCATTTTGTGGAACAAACTCAGCTATGAAAGTCTTTATTGATCAGTTAAACATGTAAGTCATCCTTTTTACTTCAGTTTTCCATCATGTTTCATCTGTTTTTAACTGATCCTTAGTAAGAGTCAATGAATAAAAAATGTTCAGACAGTCTAACGTACTCATTTTTTAAAAAAAAATGGATGAGGAAAAACCCCAATGTGACGTTGGATTTAAAATGGAGGCAAAACTTATGAGACATGGAGAAAATGAAATGCAGTACATGATGTATATGTTTGATAAGAAAGCAAAAATAAATATATTTTAAAGGATAGAGTGAGTCCATATACATTTCAACAAATACTGTGTTTCATGAACTTGGCACTGTGATAACATTAGGTGGCCAAGATTGCACTAATGACAGATCCTCTTTGACATATTTTACGGCTTGTGGTAAAGTGAAAATAAAAAACAAATCAAGGTAGACATTACATTTCTTTTTGCATCCCCCCCCAAGAAAATAAAAAGTGCTCATTAAAAAAAATCAGCTTGTCCACAAGGTAAAATCCTCATACAGCTACACAGTTAATAAATTTAATAATAAAATTTAAACTGTTAAAATTTGCTGAAAAAAGAAAAAAAAATAAGCCTTAAATTAGGCAGAGATGAGCATACTATTTGAATTTATTTGCTGAATTTTTCACAACAATTCAATTTGCAAAGAATAAGTTTGCTTACTAATGTCAAAGTGAATTTAACCTATCTTGTTAGGGAAAAACTGATGGAAACTGTTAACTAACAGTCGTATGTTGAATAGCTGATTGCTCACAGCAGCCGGCTGCCAGATGAACAGCTGATCGCTCACAGCAGGCAGCTGCCGGGTGAACAGCTGATCGCTCACAGCAGCCGGCCGCCAGGTGATCAGCTGATCATTCGGCCGCCGAGAATGTGTGCGATGGGCGGAGTGCGTGGTGGGTGGAGTCGAGCAGGGCCATGGCACTGAAGACGTCAGTGTCGGGGACATCATGGCTGGGGACAGGTGTGTGTGTGTTCATTCGTTCTTTGCACACGTAGCCAAGGTAAATATCGGGTAACTAAGTAAAGCGCTTTGCTTAGTAACCCAATGAGTACCCTGGTTACGTCTGCAGGGAGATAGAGAGAACATGCGCAGCAAAATCCTACGGATTCCGCTGCTCAAAAAACATTACACTCTGAGTTCCTGCCGCCCGACGGTCAGTCATTCCACAACGGAGGATGCAACGCAGCGTCATCAGTCACAATCTGCCGCTCATACAAGTATAGGGGAACAACGGAATCCGCCAAACGGATTCCGTTGTTTACCAGAGCCGCAGATTGTGACTGATACAAATTGACAGAAATGTGAACCTAGCCTAAGGTAGACAGTACTATTTACATTTCTGGAATGTGGAGATTTTTGTTTATCCATAAAGCACATGTTCTGTGGATAACAGGTCTTGGTTTCATGACTTTGGTTTAGTAGAAAAATTAGAACACAAGGGTAGAAATTGACTTCCTCCTTAGCATTGTAGGGAAGTAAAAAGAAATGCTGCTATTAGGGTGTTGTTTTTGCAGCATATGACAGATAGGGATGAGTGAACCTGAGGTTCAAGGTTCGAGTTTCTAAACCGCCTTTCAAAAAAACCAAGGTTCAGGTTTGAGGTTTCAGCAAGTGACGAGTACGAACCACTCAAGTGAGCAGCACTGTGCTTGGGTATGAGTGATGCATAGTCCTGTGCGAGCCGCGCGCAGTGTTTGATCGAGTCACATTTGGAGTAAAATCAGCGTACTCAGATGTAGTGTACACACACAAACCCCCCCAATTTTTTTTTTTAGAAACCCTGCCCACCCTGCCCCAGAAGTGTTTTGCTAATGGCCCATAAGCAAAAAACCCTTCCGAGGCAGAGGGGGTGGAGTTTCTAAATTTTGTGTGTACACTACATCTGATCACCCTGATTTTACCTTAAATGTGAGCCAATCAAACACTGCACATGGCTAGCACAGGGCTGTGCATCATTCATATTCAAGCACAGCACTGCTCGCTTGAGTGGTTCATACTCATCACTTGCTCGTTGCTCCTTGATCCTGAACCTTGTTTTTTGGAAGTCAATTTCTGAACCTGAACCTTGAACCTCAGGTTCATTCATGTCTAATCACAGATCAATCAAGTCACACTGAAAATGAAGATACAGCACCCTGCTATCAATCTTTGGATTATTATCAAAATGAGCCTACAACTGCCATTTTTTATGTGCCTCAGTTTTGCAGAGGTACAACAAAATGCAATTTAGGCCTTTTTTTATCCCTATGTGAAATGAGCTGTGAACTCTGACCTGCTACCATTGGGCTATACAATCTTGGAATTTCTGTTTGGCCATCCCTTATCTTTTATATTTCTTGTAATAATCTTCCCTGATTGGTGGCTGCACATGACATCATGAGCTCGCTCTCTGGCTGCTGCAATCTTCAGAGAAAACCACAAAAAATTACCTCTAAAAGAATATTATTTTATTAATCTCATTAAAATAGACACCAAGGGTGTCCTTTCATACGACATAAAACATGTGCCAGTGAATGCTATGTCACTATCAGATGGATACAGTGAAGGGATAAAGATATTGATGAATTATTAAGATAGAATTGGAGATGCTAAATTACATCCTATGTCGCCCTTCCTACCGACGGAAGGTATCATAATTTTTTGGACATTCCCCATTCCAGGTGGCTGACCCTCACTGTCCCTGTCACTAACAAGCACTGTATTCCCCACCAGAAACAGGTGTAAAAAATGTGAAAGACAAACCACATACACAGTAAACCTTGGCACCACCCCATAAAGTCTTTTACCACCTCTCCATATAAAATTGGGATTGATAAAGCAATTTGTAAAATCACAAGAGATGAAGAATGCTTCATATACTTGGTCCCAAGTTTCCAGGCCTCTTGGTGTCAAAATTGAAGGAAGGTGTGTTCGTCGGACCAGACGTTAGAAGGCTTATAGCTGATCAAGAGATTATCAATACCATGACAGATCCTCAAAAAGAAGGTTGGGTTGCATTTAAAGAGGTCATAGAGAAATTTTTAGGCAATAACAAAGACCCTGACTACAAACAAATTGTCGGACAAATGCTGAAAGCATTTCAAGCTTTAGGTTGCCTGATGAGTTTGAAAGTGCATTTCCTCCATTCCCAACTTGACAGCTTTCCTGAAAATGTGGGAGCTGTGAGTGAAGAGCAAGGTGAATGATTCCACCAGGACATTAAAGAGATGGAAAGAAGATACCAGGGAAGATGATGGAGCATTACAATGATGGCAGACTACTGTTGGACGTTTCAGAGAGACTTCCCAGATGCTACTCACAAGTGTGAATGTACCAAGAGAAGCCTCAGAGGGAAGAAGAATCGATTTTACCATGTTAGTGAGCTCATTCCAGCTAAAAAAAATGATTTTCATGAAAAATTTGTAATTAAAAAATAATTTTATAAGTTTAATTTAATTTTTTTTGAGGTATTGCCTTATTTAGCATAGTTACTTAAATTGACAGAAAATGTGATGTCCTATGACAAAACGAGAATCAAGGTATCTATATATAAAATATAACTTTGTAAAAAAAAAAAGGTGATGTACCAGATGAAGGTGAAGTAATTGAATTCATGTCAAGAAATAAAAATCAACCAGCAGTACATTTTTGCCACCTGGTGAAACATGCTGAATTTTTTACAAAGCTATTTTAGAAATGGAACATACCACTGCTGGTAAATTAGATATAGCTGTGTACATTTATAATACATCTGGGACCCCTTCAACTACAAAGAACAAGCTAAGAATAAAGTGTAAATCATATGCTTGTTGTTGGATCGCTTTGTCAAATCCATACATATATTAGGTGCATTGTAATATAAAGATGTGATTTTCTTTTCACATCTAACTAAATCTTCACATTATGCAAATACACATCTGTTCCTTAAAACAAATCTAATGAAACAGTTCACATCTACTAAAATAACAACAAAGAATTACAGTAAAAGACTTGAGGGGTAATTAGAGTCTGATTTCTTTAGGGTACTTATTTAGTGTTTATTAAACCATTATGGAAAGAAGGTGTCTCATTTTTTTGCACATTTGCCAAGAATATAAATTAATCATCTTTTTTTCCAATAACTGGTGAATGGATTTTATGCAGTTAAAATATCACATGACGTGTTGTGAGATATATTGTAAAAACTGTGTAAGGGTATGTGCACACAGCAAGTTTTTATTGCATTTTTGATGCATTTTTTTAGTGCAGTTTTGTCACAACTCTGCATGAAAATCTTAATGCCAGCAAAATCAATGAGAATCCTGAGATTTTGTGAACTTGTTGATTTTTTTTTTCCCTTGCAGATTTGGTGCAGAAATAAATATGCAGCATGTCAATTCTTTCAGTGTTTTTGTAGCCTTTTTCCACCCCAAAATGTATAGAAAATGAATGGAAAAACACATGCAAAACAATGCATCAAGAATGCGTCAAAAGCATGACATAAATGCATATTTTCTTCTGCCAAGAGATGCAGAAATTTCTGTAACCAAATGGTTAGCATGCGGGTATAGCCTAAGTGTCATGCAGTGTTAAGGTCTAGACTCATTAGGTGTCATGGCGGCATCAGACTCTGTTCACACTGCAGAGCCTGACAGGCAACATGATGTCTCCTAGTTGTTCAGCCAAAGCTGGGCATCAACTGTTTCATGTGCTCTGTTCCTCAGTACTGAAGGAGTTAATTCCTGCTGACCTGGGGAACTCTGCTAGGATCTCTGGTGGCTAATTACCAATCACAGTCATCTTTTACCTATATAAGATTCTGGACCATGCTACTCAGAGCTGAGAATAGCTTCAGCATAACTTCAACGATTTCGGTCTTAGTGGTGATCCAGTTCATGGTGATCTGTAGTTGCTATTTTGAGTGGTGTGGACATTCCCCTTTGTGCGTTTACTTCCTTCATTTTTCTTTATTCCCCTGTACACATATTGTTTCTCCTTTTGTGTTTGAGTGCAATGTGTATAAGTTTTTTTTATTCTTTCTTGTCTGTGTAATTTCTGTGGGGTTTTGTTACTGTGTTTCCGGCCTACCCCAAGGGTGGGGGAGAGGGGAATAAGATCAGGGCTTGGACAGGAGTCAGGGTCATGCTGGGTGCTGAGACCTGGCTACCATCAAGCCTACCTCTGACATAAGGGACAGCGCAGGGCCTCAAGCCAGCCTAGGAGCCCTTGTTCTGTCATTTCATACCCCAGGACAATAAAGGTGTGTACACAGTGCATTTTTATTGTGTTTTATGCCTTTTTGAGTACAGTCTTCTCACAAAGATGCATACAAGTCCTTATGCCAGCAAAGTAAATGATAATTCTGAAGTTTTTAGCACATGTTGTACTTTTTCCATTGCAGATTTGCAGCAGAAAATAAACAACATTTTGTGAATTTGTTCAGTATTTTTGCCAGCATTTTTACACCCCAAAATGCATGAAAAACACATGTAAAAACTAATGCAAAAACAAATAAAAAATGCACCAAAAATAAGTCAAAACATGTCTAAAACACAGTAAAAATGAGTGGCAAAAAACACACATTTTTTTCTGCCAGGAGATGCACAGTTGATGCAGAAATTTCTGCAGCCAAATCCTCAGCATTCACACGTAGCCTTAAGTCACTAAATATCTGTGCACACATAATATCACCCCAGATTATCTGACAATAGTGCAACATATAGAATATATATATATATATATATATATATATATATATATATATATATATATATATAAATGCCCAGTGTGCCAAACAATCATGCAAAATGTTGCTGTTTAATTTTCTAGATCTGCATTGTGACTGCAAAATAAAGGCTTCACCCCATCCTGAATAATAATGATTTTAATATAAATTTTTATATTAATAATGATCTTTCAATTCTTATTAAAAGGGGATACCAAAGGAAGAACAAGTAGAGGACTCTGCAGGGGATTCTTGATGCTGAGTAGATTACACACAATGTTCTGCTTTATTTTGAAAGAACAGAAAAATATATTAAAGCCATATACTAAAGGCCGCTTTACATGCAACGACATCGCTAACGAGATATCGTGACGCACATCCGGCCTCGTTAGCGACGTCGTTGCATGTGACACCTACTAGCGTCCGCTAACGATCAAAAATACTCACCTAATCGTTGATCGTTGACACGTCGTTCACTTCCAAAATATCGTTGCTGGACACAGGTTATTCGTCGTTCCTGAGGCAGCACACATTGCTGCGTGTGACACCCCAGGAACTACAAACAGCAGCGTTCCTGCATCGTCCGGCAACAAGGTGGGCATGTCGTTAATGCGGTTGCTCTCCACCCCTCCGCTTCTATTGGCGGGCCGCTGTGATGGTGCACGAATTCCCCTTAAAAAAGAGGTTGTTCACCGCCCACAGCGATGTCGCTAGGAAGGTAAGTATGTGTGACGCGTTCATCCGATATTGTTCGCCACGGGCAACGATTTGCTCGTGACGCACAAACGATGGGGGCAGGTGCAATCGCTAGCGACATCGCTAGCAATGTTGCAGCGTGTAAAGCGCCCTTTATAGCTGGAGTACAAGTTGGCAGAGACAATGTGATTTAAATCAGGTAAAATATTTTATGAAAAGATTAAGAAGGGACAAGTGCAAATAGGGTCTTATCTGTTAAGACAGTGGAAAAACGAAACAGGACAAATAGTCTGCTCACCTGGAGGGGTTGTGTGAGACACAACCACTATGGAAGCGACTGATGGCAGCAGCAGCCCCCACAGCGTAAAGTGTAGAAATTGGAGATGAAGGGTTAAAAGTTGCGCTGTTGTCCAAAAGGAAGATGCTGGTGGTTGAAAGAGTAATTTTATTCTTCACGTTTCAGAGTTAAATACTTCTTCATCAGGATATTCACAATCAAATTGATTGTAATTATATTGATGAAGGAGTATTCAGCTCCAAAAAGTGTTGACTAAAATCACTCCTTCAACCACCAGCATTTTCCTCATGCATTTTTTGCCTTCCCAGAATTAACATGTTAGGCTATAGGTTAAACTCGACAGATTTGCTGTATGTCTACATTCATCCTTAAAAAAATGTGAAACTATGAGGATTAAAGTGGTAGTGTTATTTAATCAGTTCAGAACATTGAAATAGCTTGTATAATTGAAATAAGATATTCAATATATTAATCAACATTAACTAGAGGATAGAAAAAAATGTGATTGAAAAATAAATATTAGGGAATTGCTTCCCCAAATGCCTTTAACTCCTTAATTCCCGGCGCTTTTCCTCATTTCATATTCCTATTTTCCTCCTCTTCTTCTGAGAGCCATAACTTTTTTATTTTTCCATCAATATTGCCATATGAGGGCTTATTTTGTACAATTTGTACTTTTGAATGAAACCATTAGTTTTATCAGATAGTGTATTTGAAAATGGAAGAAAAAAAATCCATTTGTGGAGAGATACTGAAAAGAGTACACTTGCACGATTGTTTTGGGTGTTTTTTATTCATCACGCTCATTATATGGGAAAAATAATATATCAGTATGATACCTCACTTAAGTACGAGTTTACAGATACCAAACATGTATACATTTACTTTTACCTAAGGGGTGAAAAAAAACTCAGAAGTTTGTCCAAAAAAAGAGTAATGCTTTTGTCGCCCTTTTTTGAGACCCGTAGCGTTCTCCTTTTTCTGCTTCTGGGGCTCAGTGATGTCTTGTTTTTTGCGTCTTGAGCTAAATGTTTTTAACTATATAATTTTTGTGTAGATGCTCTGTTTTGATCCCCTATTATTTTAAAGAAATGTTGTGGATAATCACTGTAAATATATAGTACCTTAAAATATACCTTTTATTAGTTTCTCTAAAAAAAAGAATTATTAAGTGATATGTATATTATTTTTAAAAACAAAGACCATGAGTGCTCACTTATTTGTTACTGTCAGGGCCGGGAAGACTGGTAGGCCCAGGAGGTGGATCCACTGGACCATGCACCCCACCGGAGGGCAGGGTACACGGCAGCCGGAGCACTGGCGTGGCAGGGACAAGTATAAGCAGGTCACCAGGGTCACAGAGTTCTTTAGGACAGTAAAGTAAACAGGCACAGGTACCAGGGAGCAAGGACAAGAAGTCTGGAGGACACAGCACCAGGGGACCTGAGCACCTAGCTCACAAGACTATGCTACAAGACACGTTGATCAGGCCCCGCCCACATGGAAAGGCCAGTCTTATATACCCAGCACAGCCTCATGTCATTTCCTGCTGCAGGTGTGCTGGGCCTATAAGACCAGGAGAGTGAGCGCGGCCTGGTCCTATACAGAATCATGTGGCTAAGACTCAGAGTCAGACTCCTGAGACCAGGAACAGGACTCAGGGGAGCAAGAGCAGGAGCGGGAGCGGCAGCCATGACTGGTGGACACGTGGACTGGATCAGTGGGTAAGGAGTGGTGCTGGGACACGGGGAGCGTGACAGTTACTAGGGGATGTGCCATAAATTCCCTATAACATTCTGTTTTTACCCTCAACCTGGTCAACCTGCTCCCTGCGTTTACCCTAATACACCTTATTAGTCCCTAATGTAAGTGGGGACAATAAATTAGGGCGATTTTGTGGTTGAGGGTATAAATACTCTATTGGATATTTGTAATAGAATATCCTACACTCCTGATGAACTCGAAGCAGGGGCAAACACATCGAGTGTGACAAGTACAATGATAAGACAATAGAAAGAGAAATTACCATATGTTATGCATGAGTCTGCAATATATTCCAGTTCTGACAAAAAAAGGGATATGACAATAGGACCATTGGAATATATAATTGTGAAAATCCAGTTGTAAACACATGGGGACAATTTTAGTGATTGATATCTAATCATCATTATAAACTACCATTCCGAATAGAACTGGGTGTGGACCAAATTGTGAATCAACTGATAATAGGAACTAAACCAATTATGATATTAGGCTACAGACCTGAGTGAGGCAATAGCCTTGAGGTGCGGGATAGACCCTGAGAGAGATTAAGGTGGGGGATAGATAATACCTTCCAGAACTTATTTACAGCATCTTTAGGAGCAGTAAACTATAATCAATCGGTCAGAAAACACAAGCTACGGTCTTCAGTGTAGTTTTTGTGAGTGGGGAATTCTTTCTTACCACTTTATATCCTCACCCACAAAATCTCCCTAATTTATTGTCCCCACTTACATCAGGGACTTATAAAGTGTATTAGGATAAGCCGACGGGGAGTGGGGGCACCATTTCCATAATAGGGTGTTTCACTCAGTTGTATAGGAAGGGCTTTAAAGGGTGAAAATACAGCAGAATGTTATAGGGAATTTATGGTACATCCTCTAGTAATAAATAAGCACTCACGGTCTTTGTAAAAATTATATATATATATATATATATATATATATATATATATTACTTGATAATTGTCTTTTTTATAGAAACTAATAAAAGGTATATTTTAAGGTGATTTTCAGTTCTAGTCTAATCCACAACAGTCATATTTATAATTCTGAGAGATGTTGCGGAGATTAAAAACCCTAATTTTGGCGCATGGAATATTTTCTCGCCACACCGTGTACCCTTCAGATGAATTGATTTTATGTTTTGATAGTTCAGGCATTTCTGAACACTGCGATATCAAATATGTGTGTTTTTTATTTTTTAACTGTTTTATTTTCAATGGGGCAAAAGGGGGTGATTTGAGCTTTTAGGTTTTTTATTTTTTTCATCTTTTTTAAAACTTTTTGAACCTTTTTTATTGATTTTACTAGTCCTTCTAGAGGACTTTATCACTGCACAGTCTGATTGCCTGTGCAGTTCTGCTAATCAGGGCAGCAACGCTCTGATCAGCAGAAATTCTCATCTGCTGTGAGTGCCAACTGTGTGTTAGCTCTCACAGGAAGTGAGTCATGGCACATCAGGGATCATCAATTGACTCTATGCTACCATGACAACACATTGGCACCCCGTGATTGTGTCACATCAGGAGGCCGCCGATGGCGGTGGGAAAAGGCACAATCCTTGCTGCGGCCATTAAAATTGTGCTGTTAGTGTTTGACAACATGATCTAAGGGGTTAACAGACATGGGTGGATTTCAGATCCACCAGCACCTGTTAGCCACACATGTCTGCTGATCAGTTCAGCAGACGTGCAAGGATTACCATGGGCTTGCTGCCGGAGCCTGCGCTAACAGGAGGGAGGCAACCAAGCATATACCAGCAAGTCCTTGGTCATAAAGGGCTTAAAAAGAATACTTCCTTCAACTAAGTGGGGATTAAAGTACAGCAAATAAATCAGCTAACTATCTGTAGAAGCAACTTATGTTGGCTAAAACGTTTCCTCATTTGTATTGTTCTCAATGAAAATTTTTTGGGGGGTATTTATCCTATTTTATCATTATTGATAACATTTTAGTATCAGAAATGAACTATTTAACAATGTAAGAAAGTGGCTTGATCTATCATACTCTTTTATATTATGTGGTTGGTTGGGTGCTTGACTTACCTTAGAAAAAAAAGGCACTAGAAATAACTGTAGACAAAAGGCAATGTTATGCTGAGGGAAATATTTTGCTGAAAAAGCTTGAATTTTGTTATTTATAGTATCTTAATGTTACCATGGCAAGAATAATATACTTAATAATTTTTACAGACAAGTACACCTTTTAATGTCAAATATATTCCCTAAAAATGGTGACATCTTCCAGCAGATTAATGCATCTTGTCATGCTGAAAAACAGTTCAGTACATGTTTACTTTCATAGTTGCAACTTAAGCGGGCTTCACATCAGCAGTAATATATTAAATTCGGCACTCAGGTTGAAAATAAATTGAATTTTTTTATTTTCCAAGATATCCAAGTTTTTCAAGCAATATTTGTGTTATCAAAAAAACAACGTTTCGGTCACACGACCTTCATCAGGTATAATAACACTACAAAAAAGTAGAAAAATAAAATACAAAATAAGCATGTGAACAAATCAAATGGCATGAAATAACATTAACATGCAATGTACATAAACTGAAAGACGTGTCCTCAATTCATACAAAAAGGATCCTTTTGTCAATCAAAAAATACATCATATATAACTGGAACAACAAGGAATACTGGATATCAGAAAAATTGCTTTGTCCCTGGACTATAAAGCATAAATCTATATTCACAGAACAATTAGATCTGTTTCCTATAGAGAAAGGGAACAATAAAAATAACAATAATAAAATGAAAGATAAACAAATAGATAACATCAAGACTGGAACTGACGAAATACATTCCAAAAAAACCTAGATTAGAAATGCAGTATAACCCATTAAACTCACCAAAGCTTGTAAGATAGAATGATTAAATTGTGGTAAATATGAAGTTAAGAAGCTGCCTCTCCGGGTCCGTAATGCATGTGACCTGCCTGTCTGCTGTCTGGGTTTAAATAGCCCGCTTAATAGAACGATGGGCGTATAATCAAGGTGTAGCGTTACGTCACTTCCGATATAATGAAAAGGAAGTGACGAATCTGGATGGCAATATATCCACAGACTTGGTTGGCAGGCCGGCGCCTGCGCAGAACTCATCCGCGTCCGCTCAGATGGAAATGGAATAATGCTATGTGTACGATAGCGTAACGTCATTTCCGGTAACAAACCGGAAGTGGCGTCCGTGGATGGCAATATGTAAGAGGGTTTGGTTGGCAAACTCCTGCACGTATCTCGGTTTGGATCGCTTGTATATGTATACAAAATAGCGATCCATTAGAAGTACAGCACAAGACCCATTTAGACTAAAGGTTTATTTTATTATGCAAAGGGACAGGATAAAGGAAAGGGATGATGGGAATAGGGAGGAAGGGAATTGGGAAAAGGTGTTCTTTAGTGCACACTATAAATTATGATAATAATCAATAGTAAACTTTATATATGGAAAGAGGAAAACAAAGAAAAGTTGGAGAGATAAAAAAGGGAAAAAAAGGGGGGAGAAAAAAGACAAAAATAAGAAAAATAAACTCAGAAATAAAAAATAAAAAATAAACAATAAAAACTAAAATAAAATAAAATAAAAAGAACCTACGATTAAATAAAGAAAATTAAAATAAAAATAAAAATAAAAAATGTGTGAAAAAATAAAATAAAAAAGAAAATAAAAAATTAAAAATAATAATAATAATTTAATCGTAGGTTCTTTTTATTTTTTTTTTTTTTTTTTATTTTATTTTATTTTAGTTTTTATTGTTTATTTTTTATTTTTTATTTCTGAGTTTATTTTTCTTATTTTTGTCTTTTTTCTCCCCCCTTTTTTTCCCTTTTTTATCTCTCCAACTTTTCTTTGTTTTCCTCTTTCCATATATAAAGTTTACTATTGATTATTATCATAATTTATAGTGTGCACTAAAGAACACCTTTTCCCAATTCCCTTCCTCCCTATTCCCATCATCCCTTTCCTTTATCCTGTCCCTTTGCATAATAAAATAAACCTTTAGTCTAAATGGGTCTTGTGCTGTACTTCTAATGGATCGCTATTTTGTATACATATACAAGCGATCCAAACCGAGATACGTGCAGGAGTTTGCCAACCAAACCCTCTTACATATTGCCATCCACGGACGCCACTTCCGGTTTGTTACCGGAAATGACGTTACGCTATCGTACACATAGCATTATTCCATTTCCATCTGAGCGGACGCGGATGAGTTCTGCGCAGGCGCCGGCCTGCCAACCAAGTCTGTGGATATATTGCCATCCAGATTCGTCACTTCCTTTTCATTATATCGGAAGTGACGTAACGCTACACCTTGATTATACGCCCATCGTTCTATTAAGCGGGCTATTTAAACCCAGACAGCAGACAGGCAGGTCACATGCATTACGGACCCGGAGAGGCAGCTTCTTAACTTCATATTTACCACAATTTAATCATTCTATCTTACAAGCTTTGGTGAGTTTAATGGGTTATACTGCATTTCTAATCTAGGTTTTTTTGGAATGTATTTCGTCAGTTCCAGTCTTGATGTTATCTATTTGTTTATCTTTCATTTTATTATTGTTATTTTTATTGTTCCCTTTCTCTATAGGAAACAGATCTAATTGTTCTGTGAATATAGATTTATGCTTTATAGTCCAGGGACAAAGCAATTTTTCTGATATCCAGTATTCCTTGTTGTTCCAGTTATATATGATGTATTTTTTGATTGACAAAAGGATCCTTTTTGTATGAATTGAGGACACGTCTTTCAGTTTATGTACATTGCATGTTAATGTTATTTCATGCCATTTGATTTGTTCACATGCTTATTTTGTATTTTATTTTTCTACTTTTTTGTAGTGTTATTATACCTGATGAAGGTCGTGTGACCGAAACGTTGTTTTTTTGATAACACAAATATTGCTTGAAAAACTTGGATATCTTGGAAAATAAAAAAATTCAATTTATTTTCAACCTGAGTGCCGAATTTAATATATTATTGATACGGGGTTGGACCCTATTCTGGCACCTAAATAAAGCAGGAGTGCCGCACTTCTATAACTAATTGATACTCCTTTACTGCGAGCACCCAGCAAGAAGGCATGACAAGTGAGGCCTTTTCGTACACTGTTAATGAAACAGCTGACATAGTTGGACGTGTCACGCTGCAGAGTGATTTTCTTCATACATCTACACAGGAACTTCGAACTCGGGATTACCAGAGAGAATCTCGCAAACTTCAGAGTCTGGAACTACATTGTGCTACAATTGCTGAATATTTACGGGTACAAAGAATCCCTAGGGGATTAAGGGTTGGTGTTCGGCCGACCATCTTCAGTGACAATCAAGATTACTGTAACCGCTTCGAACAAATTCTCAACAAGTGCTCCTTCGATTTAATGACTTTGACTCTGGATCATTTGAGTCAGGCAATTATCTCTAAGAGAGAAGAGATTAATTCGATAGAACAACAGTTGACTTCGACGTCTTCTACAGAAGATTTTGCCAAGATCAAGGATCAGATTACACGTGATTTACAAGCACATAAAATTGAGAATCAGAGGATAAAACGTGATAATTTCTTACGGGATACCGAAGATTATAAGAACAATCGGGTATACAGATGGCGCGACACTTCTTTTCGGATGTTTCCAAGACGTTATCAGTATTCCTCAAGCGACAACTCAGCTTCAGACACAGAATTCCCTCACATTCGACGACCAAGACCTCCTCATTTTTTAGGGCAGAGAAACCGAAGAGGTCCAAAAGGCAACCAAGGCGGGGGGGACAATGTCGTCGACTCAATCAGGTCCACAATGGTAACCAGATCCCAGGTACGTCGGAATCAATTGTAGTCAATATTTCTTCAAAAAATTTATCTTGTGATCAAATTAATCTTCTTCAAAAGGGTCTTTCCTTTTGTCCATCATATAATTTCAATTGTTTCCAGTTACAAATGGACTTATTAAGGTTTTATCGTAACTTACGTATTAAGGCACACTTTGCATCAACCCCCAGTACCGGCTTACGACCATTAGAACCCTCTACAATGATGACTCCTATCAATATAAAGGATCTAGGACTTAAAACCAAGAGCACTTTTATGCCTCCTAAAAATAGTCCTCCAGTAGAAACCTTTATAGGTTTACTGGAGAAGGATGTAGCATCATTTTTTAGAGAGTTATCAAATAAATCACTATACTGTCCCTCCAATTTTTCTGTCAAGGATCAGACTGCTTTAATATCACTAATAGATGATAAGAATCTTATTATCAAACAGGCAGATAAAGGTGGGGCATTAGTGGTTATGGACCGACATACTTATTTACAGGAGATTGATAGACAACTAAGTGTTAATGAGGTATATGGGGTCTTATCTCACAATCCAACAGCCAGAATACGTGACAGAATTAGAACCGCTACCGACCACTATCTAAAGAAGGGTATTATTGACAAAAAAACTTTTGATTTTTTACAAAAACAAAATCCCATTGTTCCAGTCTTTTATGTGTTGCCTAAAATTCATAAAACGCTAGTTAATCCCCCCGGAAGACCGATAGTGGCGGGCACGGATTCTATTCTGTCACCGCTGGCAATTCTTCTTGAGAGAATATTGACTCCACTAATTAAAGAGACATTGTCCTTTCTCCTAGATACTAACCATTTCTTGCAAGTACTTAAAAATTTGGGCAATATTCCTTCTGAAGCCTTATTAGTTACTTGGGACGTGACGAGCCTATATACCTCTATTACTCATAGTAAAGGCAAGACAGCACTACATGACTTGTTGTTAAAGAATAATTTTCCGGATGATGTACGGGAGTGTTGTTTGGATTTTCTGGATATTGTTTTGACTGAAAACTTCTTTTTATTCCAGGACACTTACTATATTCAAAAACAAGGTACCGCGATGGGGTCCAATGTAGCTCCCCCTACGCTAACGCTTATATGTCATTTTTTGAAGAAAAATTTGTATATGCATATCAAGGGTTTCAAGAACATTGTGTTTGTTGGAAAAGATATATTGACGACGTTTTTTGCGTATGGGGGGGCTCATTGGACTCTCTCATGGAGTTTCATCAATACATTAATAGTATATGGTCCGAACTTCAATTTGTCATACAATATCATTCACAACAGATAAATTATCTAGACACAACTATTATTAAGGACGGCGGAGGTCACTTACAAACTGATCTATTTGTAAAGCCTACAGATAGGAATAATTTACTTCTATATGACAGCTGTCATCCGAAAGCGACAAGGAATTCTATTCCCAAGTCACAATTCTTAAGAGTACATAGGATTGTTAGCCAACCCGAGACTAAAAATAATAGATTGCAGGAAATGGAATCTAAGTTTTTAGCAAGAGGCTATCCTAAGGGGGTTTTGAACAGTGATGCTACTATTCCGGCACTATCATCTGATAAAACTAAAAGAAATCGACTGGCATTTGTACATACATTTCATCCGTTTTCTTACAAGATTCACAAATTCATTAGAAGCCATTGGAACATTTTACATAAAGGTTATCCAGAGGTAGAGGAATTTAAATCACCTTTTCTTCCATGCTTTAGGCGTCCCTCTAATTTAGGTAATAAGTTGGTTAGGGCTGACTTGGGTCCTAAGTCGACTGGCCCAGTGCAGACTCACTTACTCACTCCAAGACGAGGGACTTTTCCATGTTTAAGTTGCCCACAATGCAGTAATGTACAAAAGGGAGATAAGGTCCTACATCCTTATACTGGTCGAGGTTATCCTATAAAAGGTTTTTTCACCTGTGAAACCTCATTTGCAGTTTATGTCATCAAATGTCCTTGCGGGCTTTTATATGTAGGAGAAACAACACAGCAGGTTAAAGACCGCATTTCTCAACATAAGTCTACCATCCGTTGTGAGAAATTGACATTACCTCTTCCATTTCATTTCCATCAACAAGGGCATAGAGTCAGCCAATTGCGTTTTCAAATTTTAGAACAGATTTTACCACATAGGAGGGGGGGTGATAGGGTTAAAACCCTGAAGCAGAGAGAAGCCTACTGGATTTTTTTGCTTCAAACTCTGGAGCCTAGGGGTCTCAATCGAGACTTCGACACTTCAAGCTTTATGTGAATTGCTTCTATTTTGATTCTTGTTATTCATTAGTGTTTTTTATCCTCTTTTTCCCTTCTAGCAGAAAAATTGATCGAGCACCGGAGATGGTCGAACCATATAGGTATTCCTTATATCCTCTTCCCCTTCCCTCCTTTCCCTAATATCCCTCACTATTAATTAATTTGTTCCTTATTAATTTTTAATTATCTTAATTTTAAATCTCAATCTTTATTTCTTATTTTTATTATTTTTCTGGTCTTCTTCTTCTTTTCTTCTTTTCTTTTATTATTAATTTTCTATTTAATTGTTTATATTTTATTTTTTATTCTTCATTAATTACAGGTTTTTTCTTTCATTTATTCTCTTTTTTAAAAAAAGTTTTTTACTTATTTTTTAATTTTTTATTTTCTTTTTTATTTTATTTTTTCACACATTTTTTATTTTTATTTTTATTTTAATTTTCTTTATTTAATCGTAGGTTCTTTTTATTTTATTTTATTTTAGTTTTTATTGTTTATTTTTTATTTCTGAGTTTATTTTTCTTATTTTTCGTCTTTTTTCTCCCCCCTTTTTTTCCCTTTTTTATCTCTCCAACTTTTCTTTGTTTTCCTCTTTCCATATATAAAGTTTACTATTGATTATTATCATAATTTATAGTGTGCACTAAAGAACACCTTTTCCCAATTCCCTTCCTCCCTATTCCCATCATCCCTTTCCTTTATCCTGTCCCTTTGCATAATAAAATAAACCTTTAGTCTAAATGGGTCTTGTGCTGTACTTCTAATGGATCGCTATTTTGTATACATATACAAGCGATCCAAACCGAGATACGTGCAGGAGTTTGCCAACCAAACCCTCTTACATATTGCCATCCACGGACGCCACTTCCGGTTTGTTACCGGAAATGACGTTACGCTATCGTACACATAGCATTATTCCATTTCCATCTGAGCGGACGCGGATGAGTTCTGCGCAGGTGCCGGCCTGCCAACCAAGTCTGTGGATATATTGCCATCCAGATTCGTCACTTCCTTTTCATTATATCGGAAGTGACGTAACGCTACACCTTGATTATACGCCCATCGTTCTATTAAGCGGGCTATTTAAACCCAGACAGCAGACAGGCAGGTCACATGCATTACGGACCCGGAGAGGCAGCTTCTTAACTTCATATTTACCACAATTTAATCATTCTATCTTACAAGCTTTGGTGAGTTTAATGGGTTATACTGCATTTCTAATCTAGGTTTTTTTGGAATGTATTTCGTCAGTTCCAGTCTTGATGTTATCTATTTGTTTATCTTTCATTTTATTATTGTTATTTTTATTGTTCCCTTTCTCTATAGGAAACAGATCTAATTGTTCTGTGAATATAGATTTATGCTTTATAGTCCAGGGACAAAGCAATTTTTCTGATATCCAGTATTCCTTGTTGTTCCAGTTATATATGATGTATTTTTTGATTGACAAAAGGATCCTTTTTGTATGAATTGAGGACACGTCTTTCAGTTTATGTACATTGCATGTTAATGTTATTTCATGCCATTTGATTTGTTCACATGCTTATTTTGTATTTTATTTTTCTACTTTTTTGTAGTGTTATTATACCTGATGAAGGTCGTGTGACCGAAACGTTGTTTTTTTGATAACACAAATATTGCTTGAAAAACTTGGATATCTTGGAAAATAAAAAAATTCAATTTATTTTCAACCTGAGTGCCGAATTTAATATATTATTGATACGGGGTTGGACCCTATTCTGGCACCTAAATAAAGCAGGAGTGCCGCACTTCTATAACTAATTGATACTCCTTTACTGCGAGCACCCAGCAAGAAGGCATGACAAGTGAGGCCTTTTCGTACACTGTTAATGAAACAGCTGACATAGTTGGACGTGTCACGCTGCAGAGTGATTTTCTTCATACATCTACACAGGAACTTCGAACTCGGGATTACCAGAGAGAATCTCGCAAACTTCAGAGTCTGGAACTACATTGTGCTACAATTGCTGAATATTTACGGGTACAAAGAATCCCTAGGGGATTAAGGGTTGGTGTTCGGCCGACCATCTTCAGTGACAATCAAGATTACTGTAACCGCTTCGAACAAATTCTCAACAAGTGCTCCTTCGATTTAATGACTTTGACTCTGGATCATTTGAGTCAGGCAATTATCTCTAAGAGAGAAGAGATTAATTCGATAGAACAACAGTTGACTTCGACGTCTTCTACAGAAGATTTTGCCAAGATCAAGGATCAGATTACACGTGATTTACAAGCACATAAAATTGAGAATCAGAGGATAAAACGTGATAATTTCTTACGGGATACCGAAGATTATAAGAACAATCGGGTATACAGATGGCGCGACACTTCTTTTCGGATGTTTCCAAGACGTTATCAGTATTCCTCAAGCGACAACTCAGCTTCAGACACAGAATTCCCTCACATTCGACGACCAAGACCTCCTCATTTTTTAGGGCAGAGAAACCGAAGAGGTCCAAAAGGCAACCAAGGCGGGGGGGACAATGTCGTCGACTCAATCAGGTCCACAATGGTAACCAGATCCCAGGTACGTCGGAATCAATTGTAGTCAATATTTCTTCAAAAAAATTATCTTGTGATCAAATTAATCTTCTTCAAAAGGGTCTTTCCTTTTGTCCATCATATAATTTCAATTGTTTCCAGTTACAAATGGACTTATTAAGGTTTTATCGTAACTTACGTATTAAGGCACACTTTGCATCAACCCCCAGTACCGGCTTACGACCATTAGAACCCTCTACAATGATGACTCCTATCAATATAAAGGATCTAGGACTTAAAACCAAGAGCACTTTTATGCCTCCTAAAAATAGTCCTCCAGTAGAAACCTTTATAGGTTTACTGGAGAAGGATGTAGCATCATTTTTTAGAGAGTTATCAAATAAATCACTATACTGTCCCTCCAATTTTTCTGTCAAGGATCAGACTGCTTTAATATCACTAATAGAAGATAAGAATCTTATTATCAAACAGGCAGATAAAGGTGGGGCATTAGTGGTTATGGACCGACATACTTATTTACAGGAGATTGATAGACAACTAAGTGTTAATGAGGTATATGGGGTCTTATCTCACAATCCAACAGCCAGAATACGTGACAGAATTAGAACCGCTACCGACCACTATCTAAAGAAGGGTATTATTGACAAAAAAACTTTTGATTTTTTACAAAAACAAAATCCCATTGTTCCAGTCTTTTATGTGTTGCCTAAAATTCATAAAACGCTAGTTAATCCCCCCGGAAGACCGATAGTGGCGGGCACGGATTCTATTCTGTCACCGCTGGCAATTCTTCTTGAGAGAATATTGACTCCACTAATTAAAGAGACATTGTCCTTTCTCCTAGATACTAACCATTTCTTGCAAGTACTTAAAAATTTGGGCAATATTCCTTCTGAAGCCTTATTAGTTACTTGGGACGTGACGAGCCTATATACCTCTATTACTCATAGTAAAGGCAAGACAGCACTACATGACTTGTTGTTAAAGAATAATTTTCCGGATGATGTACGGGAGTGTTGTTTGGATTTTCTGGATATTGTTTTGACTGAAAACTTCTTTTTATTCCAGGACACTTACTATATTCAAAAACAAGGTACCGCGATGGGGTCCAATGTAGCTCCCCCTACGCTAACGCTTATATGTCATTTTTTGAAGAAAAATTTGTATATGCATATCAAGGGTTTCAAGAACATTGTGTTTGTTGGAAAAGATATATTGACGACGTTTTTTGCGTATGGGGGGGCTCATTGGACTCTCTCATGGAGTTTCATCAATACATTAATAGTATATGGTCCGAACTTCAATTTGTCATACAATATCATTCACAACAGATAAATTATCTAGACACAACTATTATTAAGGACGGCGGAGGTCACTTACAAACTGATCTATTTGTAAAGCCTACAGATAGGAATAATTTACTTCTATATGACAGCTGTCATCCGAAAGCGACAAGGAATTCTATTCCCAAGTCACAATTCTTAAGAGTACATAGGATTGTTAGCCAACCCGAGACTAAAAATAATAGATTGCAGGAAATGGAATCTAAGTTTTTAGCAAGAGGCTATCCTAAGGGGGTTTTGAACAGTGATGCTACTATTCCGGCACTATCATCTGATAAAACTAAAAGAAATCGACTGGCATTTGTACATACATTTCATCCGTTTTCTTACAAGATTCACAAATTCATTAGAAGCCATTGGAACATTTTACATAAAGGTTATCCAGAGGTAGAGGAATTTAAATCACCTTTTCTTCCATGCTTTAGGCGTCCCTCTAATTTAGGTAATAAGTTGGTTAGGGCTGACTTGGGTCCTAAGTCGACTGGCCCAGTGCAGACTCACTTACTCACTCCAAGACGAGGGACTTTTCCATGTTTAAGTTGCCCACAATGCAGTAATGTACAAAAGGGAGATAAGGTCCTACATCCTTATACTGGTCGAGGTTATCCTATAAAAGGTTTTTTCACCTGTGAAACCTCATTTGCAGTTTATGTCATCAAATGTCCTTGCGGGCTTTTATATGTAGGAGAAACAACACAGCAGGTTAAAGACCGCATTTCTCAACATAAGTCTACCATCCGTTGTGAGAAATTGACATTACCTCTTCCATTTCATTTCCATCAACAAGGGCATAGAGTCAGCCAATTGCGTTTTCAAATTTTAGAACAGATTTTACCACATAGGAGGGGGGGTGATAGGGTTAAAACCCTGAAGCAGAGAGAAGCCTACTGGATTTTTTTGCTTCAAACTCTGGAGCCTAGGGGTCTCAATCGAGACTTCGACACTTCAAGCTTTATGTGAATTGCTTCTATTTTGATTCTTGTTATTCATTAGTGTTTTTTATCCTCTTTTTCCCTTCTAGCAGAAAAATTGATCGAGCACCGGAGATGGTCGAACCATATAGGTATTCCTTATATCCTCTTCCCCTTCCCTCCTTTCCCTAATATCCCTCACTATTAATTAATTTGTTCCTTATTAATTTTTAATTATCTTAATTTTAAATCTCAATCTTTATTTCTTATTTTTATTATTTTTCTGGTCTTCTTCTTCTTTTCTTCTTTTCTTTTATTATTAATTTTCTATTTAATTGTTTATATTTTATTTTTTATTCTTCATTAATTACAGGTTTTTTCTTTCATTTATTCTCTTTTTTAAAAAAAGTTTTTTACTTATTTTTTAATTTTTTATTTTCTTTTTTATTTTATTTTTTCACACATTTTTTATTTTTATTTTTATTTTAATTTTCTTTATTTAATCGTAGGTTCTTTTTATTTTATTTTATTTTAGTTTTTATTGTTTATTTTTTATTTTTTATTTCTGAGTTTATTTTTCTTATTTTTCGTCTTTTTTCTCCCCCCTTTTTTTCCCTTTTTTATCTCTCCAACTTTTCTTTGTTTTCCTCTTTCCATATATAAAGTTTACTATTGATTATTATCATAATTTATAGTGTGCACTAAAGAACACCTTTTCCCAATTCCCTTCCTCCCTATTCCCATCATCCCTTTCCTTTATCCTGTCCCTTTGCATAATAAAATAAACCTTTAGTCTAAATGGGTCTTGTGCTGTACTTCTAATGGATCGCTATTTTGTATACATATACAAGCGATCCAAACCGAGATACGTGCAGGAGTTTGCCAACCAAACCCTCTTACATATTGCCATCCACGGACGCCACTTCCGGTTTGTTACCGGAAATGACGTTACGCTATCGTACACATAGCATTATTCCATTTCCATCTGAGCGGACGCGGATGAGTTCTGCGCAGGTGCCGGCCTGCCAACCAAGTCTGTGGATATATTGCCATCCAGATTCGTCACTTCCTTTTCATTATATCGGAAGTGACGTAACGCTACACCTTGATTATACGCCCATCGTTCTATTAAGCGGGCTATTTAAACCCAGACAGCAGACAGGCAGGTCACATGCATTACGGACCCGGAGAGGCAGCTTCTTAACTTCATATTTACCACAATTTAATCATTCTATCTTACAAGCTTTGGTGAGTTTAATGGGTTATACTGCATTTCTAATCTAGGTTTTTTTGGAATGTATTTCGTCAGTTCCAGTCTTGATGTTATCTATTTGTTTATCTTTCATTTTATTATTGTTATTTTTATTGTTCCCTTTCTCTATAGGAAACAGATCTAATTGTTCTGTGAATATAGATTTATGCTTTATAGTCCAGGGACAAAGCAATTTTTCTGATATCCAGTATTCCTTGTTGTTCCAGTTATATATGATGTATTTTTTGATTGACAAAAGGATCCTTTTTGTATGAATTGAGGACACGTCTTTCAGTTTATGTACATTGCATGTTAATGTTATTTCATGCCATTTGATTTGTTCACATGCTTATTTTGTATTTTATTTTTCTACTTTTTTGTAGTGTTATTATACCTGATGAAGGTCGTGTGACCGAAACGTTGTTTTTTTGATAACACAAATATTGCTTGAAAAACTTGGATATCTTGGAAAATAAAAAAATTCAATTTATTTTCAACCTGAGTGCCGAATTTAATATATTATTGATACGGGGTTGGACCCTATTCTGGCACCTAAATAAAGCAGGAGTGCCGCACTTCTATAACTAATTCACATCAGCAGTATTCTGCCGCAATGCCGGATCCGGCACAAATGCGTTTTACTTCAATGCATTTCCTATGGACTCGCGGCAAGTTCCTGTCACATACGGTTGTGTATGACGCTTACAATCGCATGTGACCAGAACTTGCCGCGAGTCCATAGGAAATGCATTGAAGTGAAACTCATTTGTGCCGGCAGAACTCATTATTACGGCAGAATACCGCTGATTTGAAGACCGCCAAGGGCTCTGAATTCTCCATCTCTTGATCAGACTTCCTATTTTCCGGATGTGCCAGAAAAACACAAGTTTGATCCATGAAGGCTACACTTCACAACAGTTCTTAAAGAATCTGCTTCCAATTTCATGGTGCCAGATACAAAATCAGGACACCTTTACTGATCTTGGGAAATCCATGTTCCAATAGGTCTGAGATGTTTAGATTACACCATGAAACTGCATTGCGGTGTGCATTGTTTTTCAATGGGAGGAGACTGATAACCAGTCGGGTCACACTTAATCAACTGCACTTTTGAGATCAGTAGTGCTGCCAAGTACAATTGAACAGCCCGTAAATTAGTGCCGGAAATTCATGTTCTCAAAACTCTTGTTAAAATCATAGCAAATCTTTCTAAAATAATTTTCCTTGCTGAAATTCTCCACATTGAAGATGAAAATTGTAATGCAACAAAGGGTAAAGTGAATATGGCCTTAGTTAACCCCTTCCAAAATTTTCATTTAATTATTTATGATTGTTATTAAACGTCAGCCAAATACAAATATAATATTCTGCAATGATAATTATTCTGTAAAACAATTTCAAGTGCAATTATGATTACCAGGTACCAAGCCTTTTTGGAGATGTATGTACAGTAGGTAAGAAGTGACAGTATAATTTGGCTTAAGATAGACTTCTAGTAAACTAATTAAATGTGGTAATTTCATTGTGAAAGGGGATGACATTAATGCAAATCCAATTTAATAGCCTACCAGAAACATGCCTTGTTTTCTGATAGGAAATCCTAAAACTTATAATTTTCAAATGAATAATTAAACCGCATCATCAATTTGATAAGTGTGAGTTTTATGCTAGTTAACATGATTAGCTATGCATCTTGTCTTGAAAAGATAGGTACTGTGTAACCTATTTATATGGCAGAAAGACAAAAATTATGATAATTATTTTTAATCAATGCTATACAAGCAAACAGAAGGGGGATTACAAGCATTTTGAAAATTACCAGTGGACCAGACAAAGAACAGTTGTAGTGCCACTCTGGCTCCTTTTTACAGAGCATTACTGTTAGAATTATTCAAGCTATTTACTACTATTATACACACATCATTTATATTTTTTGTTATACATTTCGGAATCCACTTAAAAAAACTACTTTGCTTACAATTGTGATCCATATAGCAACTGTTATTTTTTTCAGTATTAGCAACAAAATAGCCATAAAGTATATTATTATTGTTATTATTATTATTATTATTATTATTATTATCATTATTATTTTAAGGTCAAGCCTAATGTTTATTTCAGATGGCGCCTCTGATGATGTCATGCTGATTGACAGACAGCTACCCACTGCCCAACTGCATGGAGCCAGATTTCAATCAGCATGACATTGGCAATGAAGAGAAAGAGCTGCTCTGTTGACTTGAGGTTAAATAAAGCAGCAGAATGACTGGCAGGAGTAGTCCGTGACCTAGCTAAGCCAGAAGAGACTGATAGACCAGGCAGGTAGTTTGCAACTATCTGCCTGTAAGATACTAGCTGCATAACAAAAAAGTCCTGGATAATTACGGTGCTCCTATTACACTAATACATGTAATAGGAGCACCGTAGTTATCCAGGACTTTTGGTATGTCTAGTGGATTGTGCAAGTCAGCAATTAGTGTCAGCTTTAATAAATATTTAACATCCCATTTCTAATCCCAACCATTTACCATTTTATCTTCTGTGGTCAATACTAACCCTGCTATTTTACAAAGGTAGGTGCACCTTCTGATACTGTATTGGCACCCTAGAACACTATTATGGACCATCAGTGATTTCCATGGCAGTCAAAGGCTTGTCAAAGGTTGAAGCCAATGGTGCTGGACCTGACTCTTCCCGTTGCCTTGGTGCAGTGGCAGACGGGGTAATATTTGTGGGGTTGATGCCAGCTCCAGCTGGCATTAAGCCCTGATATTAGTAATGGGTGGCATCTAGCAGACACCACCATTACAAATCCAGTAGTTGAAAGGAGAATAGCAAAGTTTATTTGAACAAAACCCCCTGACTCCAGCTCTAGTTCACCAATTTATTTGATTTTTAAAAATAAATGAAAAAAGGTTTGCCGTAATCCATGGTGAGGTCCCACGACATTCCCCAAAAGCCAACCTAAAAAGACATAAAAAGAGAAAATTATTCAATAAATAAAGACAAAAGACATCCTCTTTTCCAATTTATTTCCCTATCAAAGCCCTAATCCGGGTCTGCTGTAATCCAAATAGAGGGGCCCATGTCGATCCCATACTGCTGTCACATTCAATGGAGAACCTAATGTTTCCCATTGATTGTGAGAGCAGTGCCTGCAGGCAGGCACACACACACACTGCTGTGTATGCTTCCCTGCGGTGACCTGGACCTTATAAGGTCAGCCAGGTCACCGCAGTGGCACCATCAGCAGTGTGTGTGTGTGGCCTGGTCAGGAGGTCATCACTGTTGTGTGTGCTTCCCTGCAGAGACCCGTTCCTCATAAGATGAGCCCAGATCACTGCAGTTGCACCCTCAGCAGTGAGTGTGAGGGCCCAGCAGTGATGTCACGGGTTAATTGGAGTTCATAATGAACTCAGATAACATCCTGATGACACCCCCGTGACATCCACACTACAGTGGGTGTTGCGTCAGTAAGGTCACAGGTTCTTTAACTTTCACAATGAACTCTAACGAACCCGTGAAATATCAGCCGCTACACCCGCGGCAACGTGGGTGTCATGGGGCTGTCGTCAGGATGCCATCTGAGTTCCTTGGATACTCCAATGACATCCTGACCTCACTACACACACTGCTGGATACTCACCTGTCCCCAGCGATGCTGTCCCCAGCACTGATGCATCTGGTGCTGCTGCTGCTTCCACCTCCTAGTGCAGTGCATATGCAATGAGTTTAATGAGCAGGGGTCAGAAGCAAGTGACAGCAGTGCTGAAGAGAGCAGGGCTGAAGACAAGTGAGTATAGAAAATTATTTTATTTCAGAGACATGTGTTTTCCCCGGGACATGTCACACTGATTTCACACGCACCACATCACTGTGTGGTACGTGTTACACCCGTGCTGTCGGAGATAAAATGGACATGTCTGCGTTTGTGCATGTGGGGAAATTCAAGGTCACACTGTATGTGTGGAAACACAGACATATGAAGAACACCATAGAGTGACATGGGTATGTGTTAAAAAAGGATGTCACACATGCCTGAAACACGGACGTCTGAAACTGACTTTAGACAAATTTAAAACAATATTTGAGATATAAAGGCCGTTTGTGTACTTAGAAAAAGTCTTAGATCTTAGGGCGGCTTTGCACTTTGCGACATTGCACGTGCAATGTCGATGGGGTCAAATCGAAAGTGACGCACATCCGGCGTCGCAGTCGATATCGCATATCGCAACGTGTAAATCCTTTTTGATACAATGAACGAGCGCAAAAGCGTCGTTATCGTACCATCGCTGCAGCCTCCGACATTTCCATAATGCCGGTGCAGCGACAGGTGCGATGTTGTTCCTCGCTCCAGCGGCAGCACACATCGCTGTGTGTAAAGTCGCAGGAGCGAGGAACTTCACCTTATCTGCCTCCCGGCTTCAATGAGAAGGACGGAGGTGGGCGGAATGTTTACATCCTGCTCATCTCCGCCCCTCCACTTCAATTGGCCGCCTGCCGTGTGACGTCGCTGTGACGCCGCACGACCCGCCCCCTTAGGAAGGAGGCGGGTCGCCGGCCAGAGGGACGTCGCATGGCAGGTATGTGCGTGTGAAACTGCCGTAGCGATAATAATCGCTACGGCAGCTTTCACTAGATATTGCACGTACGACGGGGGCGGGACTATCGCTGCAGCATCGGTAACACATTGTTACCGATGTCCCAGCGTGCAAAGCCCGCCTTAGAGTTCAGCTCATGGAAAATGGGAGCAAAAACAGTGTTGCTTTCATATTTTTGTTCAGTATAGTACTGTTAAATTTATTTTTAGTCTATAAATAGATAAAACTGCAATTTTACAAGCACAGGGCCAGATTAATTTTTCCTTCTGTGCTGTTTTTTTCTTCTTTAAGTTTTTGTTTTGTGCCTTTTTTGTTTCTAATAAGTGTATATTTTAATTTCATCTTTTTTAAGTGCATTTTACATGTGATTTCCTGTTTGTTTTCTTTTAATTTACCACTGTGTCCTTGTTTTAAAGTTTCTAAATTTGGGGGGACATTTCATCATTTGCAAATCTTCATTTGGAAAGTTTATGGCAAATGTACTGCATTCTCCTATGGAATGTATTTATATACACAGACAATTTTTGAGCAATTTTTTATGTGTAATGTAAAACACTAGACTTTTTTCATTAAAATAGTTAAATATGGGGAAAATACCATATTTTTCTCTGTGCAAAATCCATGAATTGTGTGCACCATGTTGATGTATACGATACAAAAAAACTGCGAATACAAGCTAAAAAAACCCTCCAAACATTCCATAAAATATAAGAAAATATTAAAGCGGGACCACAATGTTTTAGAGAATATGCTGCATCATAAAATCTTTAGTAAGTGCTTAGGTAACATATTCCTCATTCACTATATAGGTAGGTTATTCTGTGGTGTTTGTACACATTAGATTTTCTCCTCAGACACTGTCTGCATGTCCAAGTTTGATCTGAAATGAAATCGCACTCTGCCATGCAAATCAATGACCAAATGGAAATTATTGGACTGCTCTCGGATGTCATCTGGGTGTAGTCTTATTTCCGCTCTCTGAAACAATGGAGAAGATGGAGAAATGATGTTCTCCATTTTATCCTCACAGTATGCTCTGATTCTCTCATGCGATAGAATTAGATCACTCTATGATAACAATTGGATCTGATTAGAGTTTGAGCATAGTGTCATTTGCAAAATCAGCCCGAGTCTCTCATATAAGAGAATCTATGGCCATCTGTAAAATAAGCCTATCTTCTCTCAAGCTAGTAGATCAATTTAGTAACGCAATAAAAAATTATTTAAGGTTTGTAGTATTAACTATTTAAGCAATGACCATTGCCCAGGTTTGGGAAGAATTTCAGCTGCAATATTAGCTGTTAAGAAATGCATCCAAGACAGATTAATGGTAGGCAACCTGGCATAAATCTGTTGTCCATATAGACTTTAAAGCAATCTACTACAGTAGGTGAAATAATTATTGAACACATTACCAATTTTGTAAGTAAATATATTTATAAATGTGTTAATGACATGAATTTCTTGTCTGTTGTCAATAACAACCCTTGCAATCCACACACACAAAGAAGTCAGACCTTGTGTGTCCATAAATGTAGTAATGTGTAATAATAAAAAATGACACAGGAAAAAAGTATTGAATATGCTTACTGAAATTTAGTTAATACTTCATACAAAAACCTTGGTTGGTTTTGACACCTTCAAGATGTCTCCGGTATGGATAAACTAGTCTAAGACATTGCTCAGGTGTGATTTTAGACTACTATTCTTTTGCACAAACACCCTTCAGATTCTGAAGTTTCTGTGGGCTCCTTCTTTGAACGATGAGCTTTAGTTCCTTCCATAAATTTTCAATTAGATTCAGGTTAGGTGATTGGTTGGACCATTGTATCAGCTTCATTATCCTTCTCTGAAGCCAATTGAGAGTTTCCTTGGCTCTGTGTTTTGGATCAATTTCCACCCTTGTTTCATCTTAATCCATCCTGGTAGGTGGCAGCAGATTTCTAACAAGAATGTCTCAGTACAATTGTTGATTAATCCTTCCTTCAATAACATGAAGTTTGCCAGTGCCATGTGCTGAAAAACAGCCTCAGACCATAACATTCCTACCTCCAAACTTTACTGTTGTTATGGTGTTTAAGGCTTCTAAACATGGTGTGTATTATGGCATCCAAAGAGTTAAATTTTGGCTTGATTTATCCAGACTATATTCTCCCAGTGTTTCAAATGCTTGTCTAAATGTTGTTGAGCAAACTTTACATGCTCTTGAGCATGCTTTATATTCAGCAATGGAGTCTTGCATGATGAGCGTGCACACAGGCCATGAAAGTTGAGTGCATTACTTATTGTTTTCTTTGAAACTATTATACCTGCTAATTCCAGGTCTGTTTTTAGTGCTCCACATGTGGTTCCTTGCTCTTGGATGACTCTTCTGCCGAGCCAAGCAACTGCTCACCGTTTTTTTCACGTTGCCTGTGCCTGCAGTAGAGGACATTGTACAGGGGTAAATAAAACTACACCCACCAGTAGTCACCGATAAATGTAATGTTAACATTTTACTACCTTATCTGGTTAGACACATCCTATTAACCCCTTCACGACCCATGACAGATATATTCATCATGGATCGTGTCAGGTTAATGCAGGTCGCACCAACCGTGCACATATCAGCTGTTTTCCACAGCTGACATGTATTCCTGCAAATTACGAGTGGAATCGCATTCCACCCGCAACTTTTAATCCCTTAAATATTGCTGCCAAAGTCTGGCAGCGAGATGTATATGCGCGCGGCCATTACTTTTACTTACCGCCGCCCCCACCGGAAGTCACGTGCGTGACCATGTGACTTTCGGTGGTTGCCAAGGTAGCACAGGGTCATGTGATGACTCCTGTAGCTAACATACATGAGTCACTTTCTCTCAGTGCCGGCATAGTGCCAGCACGGAGAGTAAAGCAGCATATCTGCAGATCTTAGCTCTGTAGCTGTGATCTGGAGATATAGCAGAGCGATCAGATTGCTGATCGCTATAGCACCCTAGGGGGACTAGTAAAATAAAAAAAAGTAAAAAAAAGTTTTAAAAAATTAAAATAAAAAAAAACCCTAAAAGTTCAAATCACCCCCCTTTCGCCTCATTGAAAACTAAAGGGTTAAAAAAATAAAAAAAATACACATATATTGTATTGCCGTGTTCAGAAACGCCCAATCTATCAAAATGTAAAATCAATTAATTTGATCAGTAAACGGTGTTGCGGCAAAAAAAATCCAAACGCCAAAATTACGTTTTTTGGACGTTGCAAGTTGTGCGCAAAATGCCATAATAGGCGATCAAAACGTAGCATCTGCGCAGAAATGGTACCATTAGAAATATCAGATCGAGACGCAAAAAATAACTCATGACTGAGCCATAGGTCCCAAAAAATGAGACGCTATGGGTTTCGGAAAAACGTGCCTCACTTTTATTGGACAAACTTGTAAAAAAAATTTAACCCCTTAGATACAAGCAAACCTGTACATGTTTGGTGTCCATAAACTCACAACGACCTCAGGCATCGCAACGATACATCAGTTTTACCATATAGTGAACACTGTGAATAAAATATCCCAAAAACTATTGTGCAATCACACTTTGTTTGCAGTTTTCCCCACTTGGATTTTTTTTGCTGTGATTTCCAGGACACTATATGGTAAAACTCATGACTTCATTTAAAAGTACAACTTGTCCCGCAAAAAACAAGCTCTCATATGGCAACATTGATAGAAAAATAAAAATGTTACGGTTCTCGGAATAAGGGAAGCAAAAAAACCAAAGCAGAAACAGAAAACGCCGTGGGGCTAACAGGGTTAAATTTATGAAGGAAAATCTCTGTAACTAAAAAAGCCTATGAGGTCAATGGAAGAACTGACAAAAAATAGAAGGAAGAGAGACTCTTTTGCACACTACATTAGACATAAAGGAGGGCCTCATACATATTCTGTTAAAATTGTTAGTAGTGGGATTGCTAAACTCATGAAGGATATTCTCTAATTGCAAGGGCTACCAAAATTAGTAGGGACTGCAATATTCCTTGGAAGACTCTTAGAGAACATTTTTTTTTCCATTTTTAAGTAGTGGGACTCTTAGACTGGTAAAGCTTATGCACTAAGCGCAAGGTCTATTAAAAAAATTAGGAGGGAATGCAATATGCACTCTGATACGCCCTGGAAGAGGTGTTAAGGAGGGCCTTTGAAAACCATTTTTTCCATTTGGAGGAATGGGTCTCCTAAACTGGTAAAGCATATGAGCTTTGTGCAAGGGCTGCTAAATATTATAATGAGGCACTCCGATACACCCTGGAACAGATGTAGAGGAGGGCCTCTGAAAATATTGTTTTCCTAATTTGAAGGAGTGGGACGACTCTTAGACCGGAAAACCCTATGTGCAAGGGCTGAGAATCATTTGTTTGCGTAAGAAATTATTCAGGGTTTTCTAAACATTTGTGTGGTAGGGAATCACACACCATAGAAAAATTAAGTGTGATAATTCCATCATGCCCCTCTTGATATGGCGGAGTAGGAGGACATGAATTAGGAGGAAAGCAAGAGTTGAATACCCTTGTTTTGATGGGGAGGGATGCATAGGAAAGCAAGACAAAAAACTAACATTTTAGTTGATGTTATGTTCAGCTGCTGTCATCTGATGGGGATATGAAGCCTGGGTCAATCCAGGTCTTGCTCATTTTGATAAGTGTCAGTCTGTCAGCATGGTTAGTTGACAGGCGGATTCACCTATCAGTTATTATGCCCCTGGTAACAAAATGCTAGCAGCGTTCAGACCAGCACTTCAAAGGCACAGAGGGACAGGTTATGCCATGTATCCAAGTCCTTCCAGCTTGCGACTGATATGGATGAAAATTTGGAGATAGAGAATGAGAAGGAGCAGGAGGTGCATGAACTAGTGTAGGAGGTGGGGAAAACTCTGATGGAACTAGGGCCCACAATTCTAGGCATCAGAAGCAAGTGTGCCGTCCCAGAGTCCAACCCGGTCCCACCCTCCAACAGGTTCACCAGTGTGCAATCAGGAAGATGTAGTGTCCCTGGCCAATAGCACTTATCCACATGTTGGTGGTTAAGTGGACCTTCCCAGTAGCTGCATTGTTTAGAGCTCGGTGATGTTATGGGACATGTGCTTGTGTAAAGTAGGGGCAGCACACCATAACAAATAGTGGCAGCTGGGGACCAAGAAACTGTCACAACCATCAGGTTTTGGAAAGCCTCAATGTTCACAAGCCTAACTGAGGACTTTTCCAGGGCAAGCAGTGTGAAAAGGTAGCAAGAAAAAAATATTTCATCCAGCACTTGAAGATATAGTATCCCAATTCCACAAAATTTCACGGACTTGATAAAAACATTATTGATTTTAGTGGTGTACATAAGTACAATAAATTAAAATCATTTCTTCTTACGCGTTTCAAGCCAAACAATTTTTTATATCCTTTCGAGTTTACTGTGATGTATATTTTTGGTCTGATGTGTATATGTTGAAATCTATGCCTATGTGATATAATGTTTTTTGCTAGTAATACTTTGAACATAAAATGCTTTTTTGGTGTTTTTCTCTTCATTCACTCATTATGTGAAGGGGAGTTATCCTGGGACTCGTGATGAACTTTGCTGGTTACGTGTTCACACCCTGATGATCCATCTGGTTGCATAGATTAATGAGCTAGAGGTGGGGTGATTTTTCCTCTTCTTGGTATGGTGTATAAAGTGTTTTCAGTTTGTCTACTTACGTTGTGCTATGAGTAAGAGCCTTTGTTTGGCTTGAAACGCGTAATTACATTAATTGTAAGGTGTAAAGCAGGCTTTACACTCTGTATATATTTCTTTTCTCTCAGTAGTCTGACACGAGCCCTGGAGAAAGGTCCTATTAGGACCGAAACGTTGGGACAGACTATTTTATGATTCAATAAAATTATATTCAGCACCATCCAAGGTGTCTTTTTCATATTCTTTTATGGTGTGCCGGAGCTCTTTTTGTGATCTCCTCACAACTGAGACTTTTGTCCAGGGGACTGAATTTTGTACCCACATATCACGCTAACTATTTTAATACCATGAGTGATATAAATAAATTTGTACGTTTATTAATGGTAAAAAGGCACTTTTCCTCAGAAATAAATGAGTTAGGCATGACAGTTGAAGATAATAATTTGATTGACAGTCAAAGGGCAGATAATGTGATGTTGTCTTCCTTTCGCGAGCAATATTCTGTTATTACTCTTGAAAATCTACAGCAAGAATCATTGGATTCTCAATTGAGAGATATGGATCTAAAAAAATTCCACAGTAAATATATTCCTAATCCATTTTTTTTACCCAGTCCAGGCTAGGACTACGGGTATGGACATTTTTCAGAGGAATGTCAATATGGAAATCAAACGTCTTCTTGAAACATGAGTGGTAACGGAATCCAATCTAACATTGAAAACATGACACTCAAACAAATAAAACAGAACCCCAATATTTTAATTAAACAGTCAGATAAGGGGGGGTCGATCATAATAGTTGACAGATTATTATATGAGAGGGAAGTTAAGAAGATTTTATCTGATTCTACAACATATAGAAGACTGGACTGTGACCCCACTAAGATCTTTATGAATAAATTGGAGACTTTATTAATGGAAGCATTATATTTGAATGTCATTAGTCAGAAGGAATTTGATCATTTGCTCATCAAGGATCCTGTGATCCCTATACTACATGCGCTCCCCAAGGTCCACAAAGGGGTGCCCCCCCCTTTTTGCCCAATATTGTCCGGAATAGGGTCCCTATTGGAACAGTTATCTGCTTGGGTGGACACATTTTTACAGCCTATAGTGTCAATGACACCTAGTTATATTAAGGACTCAAAGCAATTATTACAGCATATGGATGTTTTTTCTTTTCCTGACAATGCTTGCTGGATTACTAGTGACGTTACTGCTTTGTATTCTATGATGCCACATCGAACAACTATGGATATACTTTGTGACACGCTCAAAAGAGTTCATCTCTATCCTGAAGAATTGAATAAAGTATTACTTATGGCAACTTCCTTTTTACTAGAGCATAATTATTTTATGTTTAATGACATCATTTTTTTTCCAGGTATCTGGATGCCCTATGGGCGGTAGGGCGTCCCCTTCTTTGGCCGGCATTTATATGTCTTACTGGGAGAGAAAGTATCTTTTCACAGTTGATAACCCTTTTTATGATAGTATTCTTTGAATGGGTCGCTACATAGACAATCTGATCTTTATTTGTGATCGGACCGTCGATGTGGCTAAATTCCAGGGATATTTGGAGAATAATGATATAAATTTATTTTTTGTTACTGAATACAAATCTGACATAACTCCGTTTTTGGATATTTCGCTAAAACGTAACAGTACATTTAATTCCATTACTACTGAATTGTATAAAAAAAACAATTTCGGGGAACACAATCGTACATTCAACAAGCTTTTACTCTAGGCATATAATCAGGAACCTTCCTGTTGGGGAATACATCAGGGCTAGACGAGCATGTAGTGATCCTAGTAATTACATCAATACCTTAACACAAATTGTGAATAGGCTAAAAAAACGGGGTTATAGTACTGCTTGTCTGAATAGGGCAAATGGTATTGCGACACGTAATGATTTTTTGTACAAAAACACGGCTAAAAGCAGAAATAATTACTCTTTTTTGTCCAAAGTAAGTTTTTCTACAACATATTCTCAGTAATACGATAAAATTGTGGCAATAGTTAAAAAACACCTTCCATTATTATATCAGGATCAGATAGTATCAGATATTTTGGACAGAGGAGTTAAATTTGTCCCCAAGAGAGCCATCAGTCTTGGTAATTTATTATCACCTAGTGTATATACGAATGCAGAGAAAGGTAAAAAAACATGGTTACAACAACAGGGTTGCTGCAAGTGTGGGTTACCCAGGTGTGGTTTATGCAGATATATAAAGAAAGGTGCCACTATTATCTCTTGCACCACTGGAACACACCATACTGTAACTGAATTTGTCAATTGTAACACAATATACATTGTGTATGTGGTGACATGTGACTTATGTCACTTGCAGTATATCGGTTCCACGAAACGTAAACTTAAGATCCGTATATCAGAGCACATAGCTGATTGTAATCCGGGTATAGGTGCTGTAAAAAAAAATATGTCTGGTTTATCAAGACCTTTTTTTGAAAAACACGGTGGTTGCACGAATGGTCTAACTGTGTCCATTCTAGAAAAGGTCTCATGCTCACGTAGGGGTGGAGATTGGATCTCTCATTTGAGAGCTAGGGAGGCTTTCTGGATTTCATGCCTCCAGACCAGCCCTTCTGGCCTTAATTATAAGACGGATTAGCTATATTATTACTAAGATTTGTCATACACTACCTAATCTTCATAGACGTCGGTGGTATTTATTTTGTATGATATTCATTCATTCTATGGTACAAAATACATATCTGGTATATATTCTCTCTTACGATGTTGATGTATATGACATTTTCTGATAATTTTTGGATAATAATATTTGTACACAAAAATTTGTTTAATGCTTGTGATACATACCTTTGGACATATACTTATTCAAATTTTTTATATCCTTTGTAGTGATGAGCGAGTACTAAAAAGCTCGGGTGCTCGAAGCTCGGGCCGAGCATCCCAAGATACTCGTGTACTCGGGCCGAGCAACGAGCCCAATGTTATCCTATGGGAGACCCGAGTATTTTTGTGAAATGAACCCCCGGCAGCATGGAGAAACCCTAAAAATGTCACAAAAGTCTCAGAAGAGTGCTCAAATGACATGGCAACAGCATGGGGAAGACCCCTTGAAGCATTTATCACTCAAAAGTCACAGCTGTGAACATTTTTGTCCGCGCTTCACGCCATTTTTACGGACTCACCAGAAAACCTTCCAAAATGACCCCAAAATGATTTTTCATGGCAGAAATGTTAAGGGCACATACCCAATAGTGAGATAGAGCTGGTGTATGTTACTTTTTGAGATTAATACATGAAAGATTTTACGTAAAAACATTGTGTGGCACTCCGATGTCCCTGAGAAGAGACGTACATAAAGGCCTCTGAGTCTAATGTGCCCATTTTGAGGAACTGAGTCTTTGTAGTATTTTCCTTTGCCAGGGCAGTCCAAAATTGTGAGGTTCACCAATGCCCCTGCATACAGACGTGCATGATGGCCTGTAAACCTGAAGTGCCCATTGTAAGGAAGTGGGTCTATTGTAGTATAGCCCTTTGGCAGGGCAGCCAAAAATTGGGAGGCTCCACATTGTCCCTGGATAGAGACGTGCATGAGGGCCTGTAAACCTGAAGTGCCCATTGTAAGGAAGTGGGTCTATTTTAGTATAGTCCTTTGGCAGGGCAGCCAAAAATTGAGAGGGTCCACGTTGTCCCTGGATAGAGACGTGCATGAGGGCCTGGAAACCTGAAGTGCCCATTGTAAGGAAGTGGGTCTATTGTAGTATAGCCCTTAGGCAGGGCAGCCAAAAATTGGGAGGCTCCACGTTGTCCCTGGGTAGAGACGTGCATGAGGGCCTGTAAACCTGAAGTGCCCATTGGAAGGAAGTGGGTGTATTATAGTATAGCCCTTAGGCAGGGCAGCCAAAAATTGGGAGGCTCCACATTGTCCCTGGGTAGAGACGTGCATGAGGGCCTCAAAACATTAAGTGTCCATTGTCAGGAAGTGGGTGTATTATAGTATAGCCCTTAGGCAGGGCAGCCAAAAATTGGGAGGCTCCACGTTGTCCCTGGGTAGAGACGTGCATGAGGGCCTCAAAACATTGTTCCCATTGCAAAGGAGCGGGTCTCCTGTCGTTGTAATGTCCATTCTGCAAAGAATGGGCGAAAAAATTTACCACTGGGGGTATACCTGAAACAAAGGCCTAAGTATTGCAATTTGTAATGGTCATCATGGTGGCACATGAGGAGAAGGAGGAGCAGTCCAGCGATTATCCAAAGTCCAGAAGTGTGTACCCATGGGTGACTGGAGGTACATGGCAAACTTTAAATTTCGCTCTCATTTGCTGGTGGTGTGGTGAAGTCTGGCCCAATCCAACCCTTGTTCATCTTGATCAGAGTCAGCCTGTCAGCATTTTCAGTTGACAGGCGGGTGCGTTTATCTGTAATGATTCCACCTGCGGCACTAAAAACACGCTCTGACAAAACGCTAGCGGCAGGGCAGGCCAGGACTTCCAAGGCGTAGAGAGCCAATTCATGCCACGTGTCCAGCTTGGATACCCAATAATTGTAAGGCACAGAGGAATGTCGGAGTACAGTTGTTCGATCTGCAAGGTACTCCTTCAGCATCTGGGCAAACTTAGGATATCTTGTGGCACTACCCCGCACCTCAGGGGCTGTGGTACGTGAGGGGCTGAGAAAACTGTCCCACATCTTAAAGACTGTTCCCCTACCTCTGGCGGATTGGACTTGTGCCTCTCTCGGCTGTACGCCTCGGTTGTCCACTGATTCCTGACCTATGCCGCTAGCGTTTTGTGAGGGGAATGCTTTGCCTACTTCCGTGACTATGGCCTTCCGGAACTGCTGCATTTTGGTTGACCTCTCCTCCACGGGAATAAGAGACAAAAAGTTCTCCTTGTAGCGTGGGTCTAACAGTGTTACCAACCAGTAATGATTGTCGGCCAAGATGTTCTTAACGCGAGGGTCACGAGACAGGCAGCTTACCATAAAGTCAGCCATGTGCGCCAGACTCTTAACAGCCAGGACTTCAGTAGCCTGACCAACAAGATGACTGAACATGCTGTCCTCCTCCTCCTCCTCCTCCTCCTCCTCATCTACCCTGTCCTCTGGCCAGCCACGCTGAACCGAGGATATGACTGGTGTGCATGTCATATCCTCAATTTGGCCGGAGAGTTGCTCCATGTCTTCATCCTCCTCCTCGTCATAGTCCTCCACTGCACGTTGTAATGAGACGAGGCTGGGCTGTGTGTTATCACCCACACCCACTACTGTTTCTTGCTGCAACTCATCGCGCTCCGCCTGCAATCCATCATGTTTGTTTTTCAGCAGAGACCGTTTTAGAAGGCAGAGTAGCGGTATGGTGACGCTAATAATGGCGTCATCACCACTCACCATCTTGGTGGAGTCCTCAAAGTTTTGGAGGATGGTACATAGGTCTGACATCCATCTCCACTCCTCTGGTGTTATGTGTGGAATTTGAACCATTTCCCGACGGCTTAGGTGATGCAGGGACTCAACAACTGCCCTCTTCTGCTCACATATCCTGACCAACATGTGCAGAGTTGAATTCCAACGCGTGGGGACATCACACACCAGTCTGTGAGCCGGAAGATGCAAACTGCGCTGAAAGCCGGCAAGGCCGGCTGAAGCAGTAGGTGACTTTCGAAAATGTGCAGACAGGCGGCGAACTTTTACCAGCAGATCAGACAGCTCTGGGTATGACTTTATAAACCGCTGAACCACGAGGTTGAGCACATGGGCCACGCATGGAACATGTGTCAGCTGGCCTCGCCTCAAAGCCGCCACCAGGTTCCGGCCATTGTCACACACGACCTTTCCTGGCTTTAGGTTCAGAGGTGTGAGCCAGTGATCTGCCTGCTGTTTCAGAGCTGTCCACAGCTCTTCTGCATTGTGGGGTTTGTCACCGATGCAGATTAGCTTCAGCACAGCCTGTTGCCGCTTCGCCGAGGCAGTGCTGCAGTGCTTCCAGCTTGGGACTGGTGTGGAGGGTACAGTGGATGAGGATGCGCAGGAGGAGGAGGAGGCTGAATAGCATGACATTCCTGAGCTGTAGAGTGTGGGTGAAACACTGACTGAGGTAGGGCCTGCAAACCTTGGTGTGGGAAGGACGTGTTCCGTCCCTCGCTCAGACTGGGTCCCAGCTTCCACAATATTAACCCAGTGTGCCGTCAACGAGATGTATCGGCCTTGCCCACAAGCACTTGTCCACGTGTCTGTGGTTAGGTGGACCTTGGGTGAAACAGCGTTGTTCAGGGCACGTGTGATGTTTTGTGGCACGTGGTTATGCAACGCGGGGACGGCACACTGGGAGAAATAGTGGCGGCTGGGGACCGAGTAACGTGGGACAGCTGCCGCCATCAGGTCGCGGAATGCTTCTGTCTCCACCAGCCTAAAAGGCAACATTTCCAGCGCAAGCAGTCGCGAAATGTTAGCATTTAGAACTGTGGCATGTGGGGTGTTGGCAGTGTATTTGCGCCTGCGTTCAAAGGTTTGCTGAATGGATAACTGAACGCTGCGCTGGGACAAGGACGTGCTTGATGATGGTGTTCTTTCTGCGTAGGCAACTGCAGGTGCAGGAGTGGAGGAGGCTTGTACTCAGGCAGCATGGACAGGGGATTGGCTCGCATGCACAACCAGCGAAGACGTAGCAGTGACATCAGCAAGCACTGCTCCTCGACTCTGTTGTACTTCCCACAAAGTCGGGTGCTTGGCTGACATGTGCCTGATCATGCTGGTGGTGGTCAGGCTGCTAGTTTTGGTACCCCTGCTGATGCTGGCACGGCAGGTGTTGCAAATGGCCTTTTTAGAATCATCTGGAGCCAACTTAAAAAACTGCCAGACTCGGGAAGACCTAACATTTGTACAGGCACCTTGTGTCGTCGTGTTGTTCCGGGGAACGGTTGCCTGACTTCTGCCTGGGGCCACCACCCTGCTTCTTACTGCCTGTTGTGATGCTACGCCTCCCTCCCCCTGTGCACTGCTGTCCTCGCTCTGCATATCCTCCTGCCAGGTTGGGTCAGTTACTGGATCATCCACCACGTCGTCTTCCTCTTCCGCACCCTGCTCCTCCTCCTGACTTCCTGACAATTGTGTCTCATCATCGTCCACCACTTGTTGAGACACGTTGCCAACTTCGTGAGAACGTGGCTGCTCAAATATTTGGCCATCTGTACAGACGATCTCCTCATGACCCACTTCAATATGAGCTGGCGAGAGGCCAGAATGTGTGAATGGAAACGTGAACAGCTCTTCCGAGTGTCCAAGTGTGGGATCATTAATGTCCGAGGAGGACGTGTACTCAGCCTGGTGGTAGGAAGGAGGATCAGGTTCAGAAATGTGCGGTGCAGTATCACGGCTACTGACACTTGACCGTGTGTAAGACAGAGTGTTTGTGGTGGTGCCAATCTGACTGGAAGCATTATCCAACTAACAACCTGTTGACACTGGTCTTGGTTCAAGAGCGGTGTACTGCTGCGGTCCCCAAGAATTTGGGACAGGACGTGCGAGCGACTAGATGTGGCCCTTTGTTGTGGCGAAATTAGAGCTTGCCCACGACCTCGGCCTCTGCCTGCACCACCATCACGTCCACTTCCTTGTTCCTTGCCAATGCCCTTGCGCATTTTGCAATGCTGTGCTGACGTGTATTCACTACTTGTGCGTTATATCAAAGTTTGTGGAAATTGCACACAAGTGCACCTGTACGCTGCCACCGACAGGCACACACGTGCGGTTTTAAAAACCAAGCACGGACGCACTAAGAACCTAACACAGGTTTTAGGAGCAAAAATTAAGAACTCTGACACTATCAGCCACTGCTGACTGACGTGTATTATACACTACACTTGTGCGTTATATAATAGTTTGGTAAAAATGCACACAAGTGCACCTGTACGCTGCCACCGACAGGCACACACGTGCGGTTTTTAAATGCAAGCACGGACACACTAAGAACCTAACACAGGTTTTAGGAGCAAAAATTAAGAACTCTGACACTATCAGGCACTGCTGACTGACGTGTATTATACACTACACTTGTGCGTTATATAATAGTTTGGTAAAAACGCACACAAGTGCACCTGTACGCTGCCACCGACAGGCACACACGTGTGGTTTTTAAATGCAAGCACGGACGCACTAAGAACCTTACACAGGTTTTAGGAGCAAAAATTAAGAACTCTGACACTATCAGCCACTGCTGACTGACGTGTATTATACACTACACTTGTGCATTATATAATAGTTTGGTAAAAACGCACACAAGTGCACCTGTACGCTGCCACCGACAGGCACACACGTGCGGTTTTTAAATGCAAGCACGGACGCACTAAGAACCTAACACAGGTTTTAAGAGCAAAAATTAAGAACTCTGACACTATCAGCCACTGCTGACTGACGTGTATTATACACTACACTTGTGCGTTGTATAATAGTTTGGTAAAAACGCACACAAGTGCACCTGTACGCTGCCACCGACAGGCACACACGTGCGTTTCTTAAATGCAAGCACGGACGCACTAAGAACCTAACACAGGTTTTAGGAGCAAAAATTAAGAACTCTGACACTATCAGCCACTGCTGACTGACGTGTATTATACACTACACTTGTGCGTTATATAATAGTTTGGTAAAAACGCACACAAGTGCACCTGTACGCTGCCACCGACAGGCACACACGTGCGGTTTTTAAATGCAAGCACGGACGCACTAAGAACCTAACACAGGTTTTAGGAGCAAAAATTAAGAACTCTGACACTATCAGCCACTGCTGACTAGAGTTGAGCGCGGTTCGTGGTTCGTGGTTCTCCAGTTCTAGGCTCGAGTGATTTTGGGGCATGTTCTAGATCGAACTAGAACTCGAGCTTTTTGCAAAAGCTCAATAGTTCTAGAAACGTTCGAGAACGGTTCTAGCAGCCAAAAAACAGCTAAATCATAGCTTGGTTTCTGCTGTAATAGTGTAAGTCACTCTGTGAATCAAACTATTATCACATTTCAGTGTATAGTGTGCGTGAACAGCGCCTTCAGATCACTGCTGTTTCTATAATGGCGATCGCCATTTTTTTTTTTTTTTTTCTTGTCTTCCTTCCCTAAGCGCGCGCGTCTTGTGGGGCGGGCCAGCATGTCAGCCAATCACAGACACACACAGCTAAGTGGACTTTGAGCCAGAGAAGCAACGGCATGTGTGATAGGATCTGCATGTCACATGTCCCTGCATTATAAAACCGGACATTTTCTTCACGGACGCCATTATCTGCCTTCTGCGTCTTTGGTGTCAGACATCAGTGTCGCAGCTCCGTCCTCCTGAGTCCTATAGCCGATACAGCTGTATGCACTGCATACACAGCGTTAGACAGCTTAGGGAGAGCACTTTCTAGCAGTCCTTTTAAGGGCTCAAAGCGGCAGGGTCAGAGAGCCATAGGTGACAGGTCCTGCAAACAGCAACAGCGTCTGTGTAGCCCAGGTCAGGGATTTCCTCCCTGCATTTCACCATTAGGAGGGAATAGAAAGGCAGGCTTCCATTCCTCTACCCAGAGCACCACAATCCTACCACTGTACCCTCTTGTCCTCTGCACACTCCAACTCATTCTAACTAAGCCATTATACTAGCAAACACTCAGTGTACCTAGTGGCATCCTATCTGTGGCTATTGGACTTTGCTATAGTCCCACTAGTGCAAAGACATTTGCAGAGCACGTCTGCCTGCATTGCACACTACAACTTTTTTAAACTAAGCAATTTTACTAGCAAACACTCAGTGTACCTAGTGGCATCCTATACGTGGCTATTGGACTTTGCTATAGTCCCACTAGTGCAAAGACATTTGCAGAGCACGTCTGCCTGCATTGCACACTACAACTCATTGTTACTAAGCCATTATACTAGCAAACACTCAGTGTACCTAGTGGCATCCTATAAGTGGCTATTGGACTTTGCTATAGTCCCACTAGTGCAAAGACATTTGCAGAGCACATCTGCCTGCATTGCACACTCCAACTTTTTTAAACTAAGCAATTTTACTAGCAAACACTCAGTGTACCTAGTGGCATCCTATACGTGGCTATTGGACTTTGCTATAGTCCCACTAGTGCAAAGACATTTGCAGAGCACGTCTGCCTGCATTGCACACTACAACTCATTGTTACTAAGCCATTATACTAGCAAACACTCAGTGTACCTAGTGGCATCCTAAACGTGGCTATTGGACTTTGCTATAGTCCCACTAGTGCAAAGACATTTGCAGAGCACGTCTGCCTGCATTGCACACTACAACTCATTGTTACTAAGCCATTATACTAGCAAACACTCAGTGTACCTAGTGGCATCCTATACGTGGCTATTGTACTTTTGTCAGTTCACAGTATTGGAACGTTATTTGCAGCACGTCTGCCTGCATTGCACACTCTAACTTTTTTAAACTCAGCCATTATACTAGCAAACACACAGTGTACCTCGTTGTATCGTAAACGTGGCTTTTGTACTTTTGTCTATTCACAGTATTGGATTGTTATTTGCAGCACGTCTGCCTGCATTGCACACTCTAACTTTTTTAAACTCAGCCATTATACTAGCAAACACACAGTGTACCTAGTTGTATCCTAAACGTGGCTATTGGACTTTTGTCAATTCACAGTATTGGAACGTTATTTGCAGCACGTCTGCCTGCATTGCACACTCTAACTTTTTTAAACTCAGCCATTATACTAGCAAACACTCACTGTACCTAGTTGTATCCTAAACGTGGCTATTGGACTTTTGTCAATTCACAGTATTGGAACGTTATTTGCAGCACGTCTGCCTGCATTGCACACTCTAACTTTTTTAAACTCAGCCATTATACTAGCAAACACTCACTGTATCTAGTTGTATCCTAAACGTGGCTATTGTACTTTTGTCAATTCACAGTATTGGAACGTTATTTGCAGCACGTCTGCCTGCATTGCACACTCTAACTTTTTTAAACTCAGCCATTATACTAGCAAACACACAGTGTACCTAGTTGTATCCTAAACGTGGCTATTGGACTTTTGTCAATTCACAGTATTGGAACGTTATTTGCAGCACGTCTGCCTGCATTGCACACTCTAACTTTTTTAAACTCAGCCATTATACTAGCAAACACTCACTGTACCTAGTTGTATCCTAAACGTGGCTATTGGACTTTTGTCAATTCACAGTATTGGAACGTTATTTGCAGCACGTCTGCCTGCATTGCACACTCTAACTTTTTTAAACTCAGCCATTATACTAGCAAACACTCACTGTATCTAGTTGTATCCTAAACGTGGCTATTGTACTTTTGTCAATTCACAGTATTGGAACGTTATTTGCAGCACGTCTGCCTGCATTGCACACTCAAACTTTTTTAAACTCAGCCATTATACTAGCAAACACTCACTGTACCAAGTTGTATCCTAAACGTGGCTATTGTACTTTTGTCTATTCACAGTATTGGAACGTTATTTGCAGCACGTCTGCCTGCATTGCACACTCTAACTTTTTTAAACTCAGCCATTATACTAGCAAACACTCACTGTACCTAGTTGTATCCTAAACGTGGCTATTGGACTTTTGTCAATTCACAGTATTGGAACGTTATTTGCAGCACGTCTGCCTGCATTGCACACTCTAACTTTTTTAAACTCAGCCATTATACTAGCAAACACTCACTGTACCTAGTTGTATCCTAAACGTGGCTATTGTACTTTTGTCAATTCACAGTATTGGAACGTTATTTGCAGGACATCTGCCTGCATTGCACACTCTAACTTTTTTAAACTCAGCCATTATACTAGCAAACACTCACTGTACCTAGTTGTATCCTAAACGTGGCTATTGTACTTTTGTCAATTCACAGTATTGGAACGTTATTTGCAGCACGTCTGCCTGCATTGCACACTCTAACTTTTTTAAACTCAGCCATTATACTAGCAAACACTCACTGTACCTAGTTGTATCCTAAACGTGGCTATTGGACTTTTGTCAATTCACAGTATTGGAACGTTATTTGCAGCACGTCTGCCTGCATTGCACACTCTAACTTTTTTAAACTCAGCCATTATACTAGCAAACACACAGTGTACCTAGTTGTATCCTAAACGTGGCTTTTGTACTTTTGTCTATTCACAGTATTGGAACGTTATTTGCAGCACGTCTGCCTGCATTGCACACTCTAACTTTTTTAAACTCAGCCATTATACTAGCAAACACTCACTGTACCTAGTTGTATCCTAAACGTGGCTATTGTACTTTTGTCAATTCACAGTATTGGAACGTTATTTGCAGCACGTCTGCCTGCATTGCACACTGTAACTTTTTTAAACTCAGCCATTATACTAGCAAACACACAGTGTACCTAGTTGTATCCTAAACGTGGCTTTTGTACTTTTGTCTATTCACAGTATTGGAACGTTATTTGCAGCACGTCTGCCTGCATTGCACACTCTAACTTTTTTAAACTCAGCCATTATACTAGCAAACACTCACTGTACCAAGTTGTATCCTAAACGTGGCTATTGTACTTTTGTCAATTCACAGTATTGGAATGTTATTTGCAGCACGTCTGCCTGCATTGCACACTCTAACTTTTTTAAACTCAGCCATTATACTAGCAAACACTCACTGTACCTAGTTGTATCCTAAACGTGGCTATTGTACTTTTGTCAATTCACAGTATTGGAATGTTATTTGCAGCACGTCTGCCTGCATTGCACACTCTAACTTTTTTAAACTCAGCCATTATACTAGCAAACACACAGTGTACCTAGTTGTATCGTAAACGTGGCTTTTGTACTTTTGTCTATTCACAGTATTGGAACGTTATTTGCAGCACGTCTGCCTGCATTGCACACTCTAACTTTTTTAAACTCAGCCATTATACTAGCAAACACTCACTGTACCACGTTGTATCCTAAACGTGGCTATTGTACTTTTGTCAATTCACAGTATTGGAACGTTATTTGCAGCACGTCTGCCTGCATTGCACACTCTAACTTTTTTAAACTCAGCCATTATACTAGCAAACACTCACTGTACCTAGTTGTATCCTAAACGTGGCTATTGTACTTTTGTCAATTCACAGTATTGGAACGTTATTTGCAGCACGTCTGCCTGCATTGCACACTCTAACTTTTTTAAACTCAGCCATTATACTAGCAAACACTCACTGTACCTAGTTGTATCCTAAACGTGGCTATTGTACTTTTGTCAATTCACAGTATTGGAACGTTATTTGCAGCACGTCTGCCTGCATTGCACACTCTAACTTTTTTAAACTCAGCCATTATACTAGCAAACACACAGTGTACCTAGTTGTATCGTAAACGTGGCTTTTGTACTTTTGTCTATTCACAGTATTGGAACGTTATTTGCAGCACGTCTGCCTGCATTGCACACTCTAACTTTTTTAAACTCAGCCATTATACTAGCAAACACTCACTGTACCAAGTTGTATCCTAAACGTGGCTATTGTACTTTTGTCAATTCACAGTATTGGAACGTTATTTGCAGCACGTCTGCCTGCATTGCACACTCTAACTTTTTTAAACTCAGCCATTATACTAGCAAACACTCACTGTACCTAGTTGTATCCTAAACGTGGCTATTGTACTTTTGTCAATTCACAGTATTGGAACGTTATTTGCAGCACGTCTGCCTGCATTGCACACTCTAACTTTTTTAAACTCAGCCATTATACTAGCAAACACTCACTGTACCTAGTTGTATCCTAAACGTGGCTATTGTACTTTTGTCAATTCACAGTATTGGAACGTTATTTGCAGCACGTCTGCCTGCATTGCACACTCTAACTTTTTTAAACTCAGCCATTATACTAGCAAACACACAGTGTACCTAGTTGTATCGTAAACGTGGCTTTTGTACTTTTGTCTATTCACAGTATTGAAACGTTATTTGCAGCACGTCTGCCTGCATTGCACACTCTAACTTTTTTAAACTCAGCCATTATACTAGCAAACACACAGTGTACCTAGTTGTATCCTAAACGTGGCTTTTGTACTTTTGTCTATTCACAGTATTGGAACGTTATTTGCAGCACGTCTGCCTGCATTGCACACTCTAACTTTTTTAAACTCAGCCATTATACTAGCAAACACTCACTGTACCTAGTTGTATCCTAAACGTGGCTATTGTACTTTTGTCAATTTACAGTATTGGAACGTTATTTGCAGCACGTCTGCCTGCATTGCACACTCTAACTTTTTTAAACTCAGCCATTATACTAGCAAACACACAGTGTACCTAGTTGTATCGTAAACGTGGCTTTTGTACTTTTGTCTATTCACAGTATTGGAACGTTATTTGCAGCACGTCTGCCTGCATTGCACACTCTAACTTTTTTAAACTCAGCCATTATACTAGCAAACACACAGTGTACCTAGTTGTATCCTAAACGTGGCTTTTGTACTTTTGTCTATTCACAGTATTGGAACGTTATTTGCAGCACGTCTGCCTGCATTGCACACTCTAACTTTTTTAAACTCAGCCATTATACTAGCAAACACTCACTGTACCTAGTTGTATCCTAAACGTGGCTATTGTACTTTTGTCTATTCACACTACTGCAAATCTATGTGCAGCACCTCTGCATGACAACCTCGTGCTCTGTTTTTAATAAGCTATAATGATAGCACAAAATACTGCCATTTTGTGGCATCATAGAACTGGCTGTTGTATTCCATTAGTGCCCCACTGGTGACAAGCTATTTCTAGCACCTCTACATCACACCCTCATGCACATTTTGCTACGCTAATGTTATAGCAAACTCATGGAATTCATTGCTGCATTTCATAATTCGGAGGGATAGAAAGTCAGGCTTCCTTTAGCTTTTCCTTCTGTTCATAGACAGCATCTCCAAGACAAATTTCCCCTCCACGTCTAAGTGTGGAGAGGCAGCAAGTGCGCATGCGTGTGCCGATGTACCCCAGCTGCAGCATAATTACAGTGTTTCGCCTAGTGAGTATGCTCAGCCTGACTGTGCCATTCCTGACGCTAAGTCTTCATTTCGGGATACAGCGCATGCTCCCACACTAAGTGTGAAAAGCCTCTTTGCACAGGTGCTTGCATTCCGTGCCGGGTCTAAGTCCTGTTTTGTGCCTAGACACCATGCTAAAGCTGATAGTCTTTTTTCAGAGACTGTATTTCATGCTACTGAGCATGCTCAGGCACTTCCTGCATCAGAGACTAGGTCCGGTAATGAACTCTTTGGCCCTGGCCCTGATGTGGGGGTCCCATATAGACCACAGGGCATCAGGTGTCCTCCCAAATGGCTTGTAGAGGCCCACACCTATGACTTGTCATCGCATTATTGATGGTCAGACGATGACTGGTGAGGTGTTTGGGTCATGGCAGCCATGAGGTCATCATTGAAGTTGCGTTTCCAAATAGGACGCTAGTTATGCCACTCATGACGTGTCACTCTACTTTTGTCTATAGGAGGTGCATTGTGGTTCACCATGGTTTGGGGCGGACCCAGGTTATCAAAGGGGCTGGAGCCAACAAGGAGGTGCACAGTCTTCTATTATGCTCCGAAAGAGCACACCTCCATGTGTTGAACCCATTGCGGCTTTAGGCCAGAGGTAGGCAGGGATAGGGTGGTGGATGCAGGCCACCACCACAGTTGGTAACGCAGAACGGTTAAGACCAGCTCCTGTCCTAACAGTCCTGCTTGTGCAGCCCAGTGGCATTAACAGGCCTGCTGCTGCTGATGCGCCTGCTGTCCACAGGTGTGGCCCCTACGCACACGGTCAGCGTACTCAATGGCCCCTGTGTTGTTAACAGGGAGTTCCTGGGCTGGGTGGGCATGTGGACCCTGTGACGCTAACAGGGCTCACAGTCTCCAGATCCGAATGGCGTCTAACTCGGTTCAGGCTACTATTAGTTTCATAGCCACACAGCTCTGTATCCTCCACCAAACCTTCCAGTTGCCAACCTCTCCTTTTCCAACTGGGAGCACGGTGGACACTGACTGCTGATGGGGATATATACCTTTCTCTTTCTTTTCTTATTAATTTTCGTTATATAGCGGTCACAGATTATATACCACTTTATCCAAATCTGCCAGTCCCACTGTAACAGATGTTGTTTCTTCAGCAAATGTTACAGTTGCTTAACCACCAAATCCACGGACCAAAATTTTTTTCCCCTTTCCAACACACCTGTTCCCCTTTCCAACAGCATCTGTCCTTTTCCAACTCATTTTGGGATATGACCAAAAGTGCAACTGTGCAGGGACACCGTACTCAACGCCATCTCAGCACAGCAGCCATCCCTCGGTCCCTCCGATGTGGACAAGTAAAAGACCATTTCCTCCTATCCATGACAAAGCGTTGAGATTCACTCTGTGCAGCACTGGTGTTTAGTGGAAAAGTAGATCTAAGATTGCGTACCCCATTCTGCAGATACTCCTGTATACGTGCGTCCATTTTTATGGCAGGAATTAGTTCGGCAAATTTTGTCTTGTACCGGGGATCTAACAGTGTGGCAACCCAGTATTCTGGATTACTTTGAATTCGTACAATCCGAGGGTCATGTTGTAGGTAGTGCAGCAAGAATCCGCTCATGTGTCTTGTGCATCCAGGAGGACCAAGTCCTTGGTGTGTTGGTGGCAGAGAGGTGAGAATCGTGCATACTTCCTCTGTCCTCTACCCACAACCTCGCACAACCGAAATGTGAGCAAGCTCTCACTCATCTGCTGAGTCTTCCATGCCGATCGCCAGTTCGTCCTCCATTTCTTCATGGGCTCCTGCACTTTCATCAACACTTTTTGCTGATACTATGCGCCCTTGTTAATCCCTCTCCCTCACCATGACTGCCGCATAGGTGCCGCTGACCATCTGGACCTCGTAGATCTTGTTATCCCTTCCGCATATGACTCCTCCTGTACTTCCTCCCCTTCCTCTTGTCCCAACACCTGACTCTGAATAATAATTACAGTGTGCTCCATCATGTAGATGACCAGAATTGTCACCCTGAGAATGACATTGCCAGTGCTAAACATCTTCGTCGACATTTCAAAACTGTGTAGCAGGGTGCATAGGTCCTTGATCTGACACCACTCCAGCAGCGTGATCTGCACCACCTCTGGATCAAGTTATCCCAGGCTATATGTCTTACCGTATTTCAGCAGGGCTCTGCGGTGCTGCCACACACGCTGCAACATGTGCAGATTCCAATTCCTGCGTGTCGGAACATCGCATTTCCGGCGTTTAACTGCCAGACCCTAAGACTTCCGGAGTGATGAAAGTTGTTGAGCTGCTGTGTGCGCACGATGGAAGTGAGCACATAGTGAGCGTGCCCGCTGCACAAGTCCATGTAGGCCGTGATGGTGTTTTAAAAATTGCTGGAGAATTCGGTTCAACACGTGAGCCATACAAGGCACGTGTGTCACATTGCCCTGACGATGGCCCACAGCCAGGTTTGCATCATTGCCGCACACGGCTGTTAAGTCACCAACGTAGTCCGCTCCGTCAATTTGTACTCCGGTTGCCAGGTGACAACGTGTTCCTTTCATGAATAGTGCTGATGATGGGAGAGTAGTCGATGCCAGCGGCGCAGGTGGACGCAGGTTATGCTCACCCACTGGGCTGCATTACCTTGACAGATGCAGAATCTCTGGCTGAATGTAGCTGGTGGGTATCTCACAGATGAAATACCATCATTCAGCTACAACCAATGGGAAGACACCACACCCTTTTTTATGCCCATCCTGTCTGCAGACCACTGCCAGACATAGCTATGAACCTCTGGTTAATTTTACCCCCAGTTCAGTTTTATGATTTTGTGTGCTTGTTACCTGACTACTTTTCCTGCTTGCTGTTTATGTACCTTGTTGGCCGATACGCATTTCACCTCTGCTTGTTTTCTGATTAAGTCCTGGCCGTCCCATTCTGTTCCTGTTCCTCAATTAATGTTTTGACCCTGCCTGACTACTATTCTCTGGAATAGCGGTGTGACTCACATTTCCCATACATTTCAAAGTAAAACTTTGACTGCCTGATGGCATTGAGCTCTGCTGCCAGCATAGTAAGGAGGTGTGTGGTAGTCCTTGTGCGCAGTTGCAAGGATGGGTGGCCTGACCACACAGGGTTTGCGCCAAGGTAGAGGACCCACACGAGGTTGAAGAGGCGGAAGCAGTGTATTAACTTCTACATACAGAACAAGGATTGAAACAACTCGTGGGGACGGCAAGACTTGTACAGCAGACCCTTCTCCATCTCTCACCATAGTTTGCCAGTGCCCAGTCAGTGACATGTAATGACCCTGTCTATGCTTACTGGTCCAAGTATCTGTGTTGAAATGCACCCTGTCGCACACAGATTTTCTCAAGGAAGTGGTGATGATGTTGTGTGCGACATGCTGGTGTAGCGCGGGCACACCTTTCTTAGAGAAGTAGTGGCGACTAGGCATCTGGTACTGGAGCACAGCGACAGATATAAGGTCTCTAAAATCCTGTGTGTCCACTAGGCGGAAAGGCAGCATTTCTGTAGCCAACAGCTTACAGAGGGATAGAGTCAACCTCTTCGCTTTGTCATGGGTCGCAGGAAGTGGCCTTTTATTTGACCACATCTGAGGGACAGAGATCTGGCTGCTGTGTGTAGACGGTGTTGAGTAGGGTGTCCCTGGAAAAATGCAGCTTTGTGAGGAAAGTGCAGGCGGAGACATGATGTTGCCTTCATCCAAAGTTGGTGCTATCGATGTCTGAGAGAGCTGTACACACTCACTTGTTTCCCCTTCCAAACCAACTGACGACCTACCAAGCAAACTGCCTGTTGCGGTTACAGTGGTGGAAGTTGTGGGTGGAAAAACAGGTGTGACAGCTGTCCCCACAGTCCTAGAAGATGACGAGCGCGCGGATGCCCTGGAAGGGGCAGGCGGTGGATGGTTGGCTCCACTAGGCCGCATTGCAGCACGGTGAGCTTCCCACCAGGCCATATGATATTTATTCATGTGACGATTCATGGAAGAAGTTGTCAAACTGCTGAGGTTTTGACCTCTACTAAGATAACCATGCCAAATGTTACAGATCACATAATTTGGCCGATCTTTTTTTATGTCAAAAAAGGACCAGGCTAGGCAAGGCTTAGAGGCCATGCGACCTGTTGATCCACCCCGAATAATGCTCAGAGGCAGAGTGGTGGCTGAGGATGCAGTTGTAGACGTGCTACCAGTGCTCCGACTGTGTCCAGGAAGGCGCCAGGTTACTTCGACGTCGGTTGCATCCTCCTCCACCGCCTCTATTGACCTCCTCGAGTGTCTGACTGTGGGTTGACAGTAGGTGGGATCTAGAACTTCATCATCAATTGTTGTGTTTGCACTCCCCTCCCCCTCAGACCGAGTTTCTTCTTGCCCTGACCGAATATTTAAGTTGTCATCCCAATCGGGTATCTGCGTCTCATCTTCATCAGTATGTTCCTCATTGCCTATAACCACAGTTGTTGGAAAGGCAGCATTTTGGTAGCCAACAGTTTGCATATGATGAAAGTCAACCTCCAAGCCATGTCATGCCCTTCTAAAAGCATGTAAAACACAGCGAGGGGACTCCAACCACAGTCTCCCTCGTTGCCACTAACTGGGCCACACACACCCCACTTGACTGGCATCGGTTGAGCCCCTTTTGAAAAAGAAAAAGATGCTTTTCATGAAGCACTCTCAAAAATACGCGTGCCTTTCCCATCCCCTGGCTGACCCAGGGGAAGAAAAGTCCTCTGAGAGCCATGACTTGTTCATCTTGGTTCTTTTAGAAACACAGCGAGGGGACTCCAACCACAGTCTCCCTCGTTGCCACTAACTGGGCCACACACACCCCACTTGACTGGCATCGGTTGAGCCCCCTTTTGAAAAAGAAAAAGATGCTTTGCATGAAGCACTCTCAAAAATACGCGTGCCTTTCCCGTCCCCTGGCTGACCCAGGGGAAGAAAAGTCCTCTGAGAGCCATGACTTGTTCATCTTGGTTCTTTTAGAAACACAGCGAGGGGACTCCAACCACAGTCTCCCTCGTTGCCACTAACTGGGCCACACACACCCCACTTGACTGGCATCGGTTGAGCCCCCTTTTGAAAAAGAAAAAGATGCTTTGCATGAAGCACTCTCAAAAATACGCGTGCCTTTCCCGTCCCCTGGCTGACCCAGGGGAAGAAAAGTCCTCTGAGAGCCATGACTTGTTCATCTTGGTTCTTTTAGAAACACAGCGAGGGGACTCCAACCACAGTCTCCCTCGTTGCCACTAACTGGGCCACACACACCCCACTTGACTGGCATCGGTTGAGCCCCCTTTTGAAAAAGAAAAAGATGCTTTGCATGAAGCACTCTCAAAAATACGCGTGCCTTTCCCGTCCCCTGGCTGACCCAGGGGAAGAAAAGTCCTCTGAGAGCCATGACTTGTTCATCTTGGTTCTTTTAGAAACACAGCGAGGGGACTCCAACCACAGTCTCCCTCGTTGCCACTAACTGGGCCACACACACCCCACTTGACTGGCATCGGTTGAGCCCCCTTTTGAAAAAGAAAAAGATGCTTTGCATGAAGCACTCTCAAAAATACGCGTGCCTTTCCCGTCCCCTGGCTGACCCAGGGGAAGAAAAGTCCTCTGAGAGCCATGACTTGTTCATCTTGGTTCTTTTAGAAACACAGCGAGGGGACTCCAACCACAGTCTCCCTCGTTGCCACTAACTGGGCCACACACACCCCACTTGACTGGCATCGGTTGAGCCCCCTTTTGAAAAAGAAAAAGATGCTTTGCATGGAGCACTCTCAAAAATACGCGTGCCTTTCCCGTCCCCTGGCTGACCCAGGGGAAGAAAAGTCCTCTGAGAGCCATGACTTGTTCATCTTGGTTCTTTTAGAAACACAGCGAGGGGACTCCAACCACAGTCTCCCTCGTTGCCACTAACTGGGCCACACACACCCCACTTGACTGGCATCGGTTGAGCCCCCTTTTGAAAAAGAAAAAGATGCTTTGCATGAAGCACTCTCAAAAATACGCGTGCCTTTCCCGTCCCCTGGCTGACCCAGGGGAAGAAAAGTCCTCTGAGAGCCATGACTTGTTCATCTTGGTTCTTTTAGAAACACAGCGAGGGGACTCCAACCACAGTCTCCCTCGTTGCCACTAACTGGGCCACACACACCCCACTTGACTGGCATCGGTTGAGCCCCCTTTTGAAAAAGAAAAAGATGCTTTGCATGAAGCACTCTCAAAAATACGCGTGCCTTTCCCGTCCCCTGGCTGACCCAGGGGAAGAAAAGTCCTCTGAGAGCCATGACTTGTTCATCTTGGTTCTTTTAGAAACACAGCGAGGGGACTCCAACCACAGTCTCCCTCGTTGCCACTAACTGGGCCACACACACCCCACTTGACTGGCATCGGTTGAGCCCCCTTTTGAAAAAGAAAAAGATGCTTTGCATGAAGCACTCTCAAAAATACACGTGCCTTTCCCGTCCCCTGGCTGACCCAGGGGAAGAAAAGTCCTCTGAGAGCCATGTCCACATTGTCAGTGGACAGACACGTGTGCTTATCTGCCAGCAGACCCACAGCAGCACTGAAGACAGGTTTCGAGAGAACGCTGGCTGCAGGACACGACAAGATCCCCAAGACGTACGTGGCGAGCTCAGGCAATTTATCAACATTGGAAGCCTAAAATGAGCAGGGCTCAAGTTGCACAATAATGGAATCGATGTTTCCTTGCATATACTCATATATCTGTGTGTCCTACTCTTTTTCCTTGTCCAGCTCTTTTGTTTTCGCATGAGTATATGTCCTTGTCACTTTCCCATGTGTTGTGAGTTGTTTGTGACCTTTTGGACACCTTTGAGGGTGTTTTCTAGGTGTTTTTCTGTGTTTGTGATTGCCTGCCATTGTTTCCTATGCAGTTCGAGTTCGGTTCGTCGAACGTTCGACAAACCGAACTCGAACGGGAGGTCCGTTCGGTGAACCAACCTCGAGCCGAACCGTGACCGGTTCGCTCATCTCTACTGCTGACTGACGTGTATTATACACTACACTTGTGCGTTATATAATAGTTTGGTAAAAACGCACACAAGTGCACCTGTACGCTGCCACCGACAGGCACACACGTGCGGTTTTTAAATGCAAGCACGGACGCACTAAGAACCTAACAGGTTTTAGGAGCGACAATTGCTGAGAAGTCTGACACTATCAGGACTGTTTTAGACTGTGTACACCAGCCCCAGATATGATGAAGGCTGGTATACGGTCACCACTAGGAATGGATATATACCCTGCCTGCCTGCCTGCTTGTATACTGCTACAATAGTCCTGACAAGGACTCTTTTGGTCACTAGCCTGTATTCCAACCTGGCTATACCCTGCCTGTATACAGCAACAATAGTCCTGAGAAGGACTCTGCTACTGTACTCCAACCTGGCTATACCCTGCCTGCCTGTATACAACTAGAATAGTCCTGAGAAGGACTTTTGGTCACACTGTTTGCAGCCCTGCAACTGAAAAAGCTATAAAGGGCCGCAAAGCTTTCCCTGAATCAGCGACACTCTCCCTGCACTCACTGTCTGGATAGCTGTGAGCAGAGCACAGCGCGCTGGCCGGTATAAAGGCTCGGTCACGCTGTGCAGGCCGGCCAATCACTGCAATTCCACAACTAACAGGGCTGTGGCATTGCAGTGGTCTGCCAGCCAATCCCTGCATGAGGGCTGGCTCTCAAAAGAGCGCCAACATGCAGAAATGAAGACCACGAGTACAGCACGAGTATCGCGAGATTACTCGGTCCCCGCCGAGCAGCCCGAGTACAGCGATACTCGTGCGAGTACCGAGTAGTTACAAGCATGCTCGCTCATCACTAATCCTTTGTAGTTTACTGTGATGTATATTTTTGGTCTGATGTGTTTATGTCTAAATGTATGCCTGATGTGCTATAATGTTTTTTGCTAGTAATACTTTGAACATAAAATGCTTTTTTGGTGTTTTTTCTCTTCATTCACTCATTATGTGAAGGGAATTTATCCTGGGACTCGTGTTCGCACCCTTATGATCCAGCTGGTTGCATAAATTAATTAGCTAGAGGTGGGGTGATTTTTCCTCTTCCTGGTATGGTGTATAAAGTGTTTTTAGTTTGTCTACTTTCGTTGTGCTATGAGTAAGAGCCCTTGTTTGGCTTGAAACACGTAAGATGCAATGACTTTAATTGTTTATACTTTTGTACACCAATAAAATCAATAATGTTTTTATCAAGTCCATGAAATTTCGTGGAATTGGGATACTATATCTTCAAGTGCTGGATGAAATATTTTTTTCTTTCTTCATTTATCCCGGGATCCGGCCTGCTGACTGTCCGTGCACTGATCTCTAAAACCGACCACAGCAAATCTAGAGGTAAGCTGATCCTAAAATTTTTCTTTGTTTAGTTTGAAAATGTGGCCATTAAGTGTTTGAGCCTGTGGATTGCTATTTCTGCTTTCATCCAAATCCCTGGGGGAGAGATAGATGAATGATGTGCTAGGATAAGGAAGTGGTAGCTGATGGTGGTTGCAAATGTTCACCGACAGGTACAGAGTGAGAGGCATCTGCGCCTGCATTCTCAACAGGGGATTACTCAGCACTTAGCACAGGGGAACAGGCAGTGGTGTCACTCTCAGACACTGATTGTGTAGCCAGGCATTTGGCCCACACAGTCAACTGCTTGGAAGACATGTGCCTGAGCATTCTGGTAGTGTTCAGGTTGCTAGTGGTCTGGTCCCTGCTGAGCTTGGTACGGTACAGTTTACAAATTACCATTTTTTTGCCTTCTGCATTCTCCATAAAAAAGAGCCAGACTAAGAAACATCTAACCCTTGTCCTGGAATCTAGCAATGTGTGGCTGCTCTGGAGAACAGTTGCCCGCCTTTTCCCTCTGTCCCCACTCTTCTTCCTGCCTATTTGCCCTCCACCTCTGCGCTGCTGAGCTCACTCTTCATGTCACCTTGCCTGGTTGGGTCAGTGACTTCACCATCCACCACCTCATCTTCAACTCGCTCACTCTGCTCCTCCTCCTGACTTGTTAACTTAACAGGATTTGATGGCTACTGTGTCTCACATCATCTACCTCTGGAGATGGTAATTGCCCTGCCCCACCATTGGCTTTTACTGATAATGGTTGCTTAAATATTTGTGCATCACTGCACATGATCTACTCATGTCCTTCTTAAAATGTGCACAGTGAGAGTCCTGAAGAATCCATAAATGGAAAAGTAAAGAGTTCCTCAGAGGGTGCAAGTATGGGAACAATTTTCTCCTGGGACTCACCATGGTGGGAGAAAGGAAGATCAGGATGAGGATTATGTGTTCCCTACACTTGGTTAGTGAGACTGGACCATGTGGAAGAAAGGGTGGTGCTGGTAAACAGACTACAAAAATGATCTTCCATCTACCCCATAACCTGCTTACATTGTTCTGGCTTCAACATTGCTCTCTTGTAAAATGAGACAGGAAGCTAGGTCTAGATGATAAGTGTGTTTGGTGTGCTCCAGCAGAAGGCCCAGTATTCCCAAGCCCATGGCCAAGGACTCTGCTTGAACCACCATCAGCAGGACATCAACTTCCTCATTCCTTATCGCAAACCTTGTGCATATTCAATTATGTACACAGATAAGAGCAGTGTAATACGAGACAAGAGATGAGAAAACCCGTGGAAGTTCAGTTCGGCGGGTTCAGCTGGACTTTAGATAAAGTACGGTTTGAGACCCAGATTTGACCTGAACCACTATGGAAATCACTAATTGGGCAGTTTGGGTCTCCACTCTGTGGGGGTTTTAAAAACTGTGTTTGGTACGAACATTGAACACCGAATCTCAGGTTCTCTCATCTCTATTAGAAACTAGAATGTTAAATTAGCCCTGAAAAGATTTGATTGTAAGTGGCAGCAGCAACATAAGGAAAGTCAATATATCCTGCCTAAATGCCTCTATTACACTATCCCTACTGCAGAAACTAACCCTACACTAATTACAGCTAAGAGCGGTATTTGTATAGAATAAAATCTATTTGAATTAACCCTGAAAAGGACTGTTGGTTTACTGTGACAGCAGTAGGTTCTTTAAGGTTATCATGCACTATCCCTTCTCGAGGAGTAATGCCAACGTCACACGGTACGATATATCGTGCGATATGGCGGCGGGGTCACAAAATTCGTGATGCACATCCGGCATTGTTAGAGATGTTGTACCGTGTGACACCTCTGAACGACTGTGAATGAGCAAAAATACTCACCTTATCGTTGCTCGTTGACACGTCGATCATTTTTAAAATGTCGGTCCTCCTTCTGTGCGCCGGTTGTTCATCGTTCCCGAGGCAGCACATATCGCTCCGTGTGACACCCCGGGAATGATGAACTGCAGCTTACCTGCATCCCGCTGGCAATGCGCAAGGAAGGAAGTGGGCGGGATGTTACGTCCCACCCATCTCTGCCCCTCCGCTTCTATTGGCTGGCGGCTGTGGTACATTGCTGTGACGCCAAACGTCCCTCCCCCTTCAGGAAGAGGATGTTCGCCGCCCAAATCGAGGTCGTGCGGGAGGTAAGTACGTGTGATGGGGTAAACAACTTTGTGTGCCACGGGCAACAAATTGCCCGTGACGCACAAACGACGGAGGCGGGTGCGATCGCTCGTGCGATCGCACGATAGATCGTACCGTGTGACGCCGGCATTACTCTCCCTACACTATTTCTGTACAGTGCACCAAGCATGGTGTCACTGGGTGTTATATAGACCTGAAGACTCTATTTAGGATAAAAGTATGACTGTGATTGACCCAACATCCCTGCTTGTTTAGTGGCTTAAAATCAACTGCAAAATATGTAGGGCAGGGACTCAAGCATGGCGCTTGATTAACAGGGTACTATATCGCATATACAGCATCTTGAGCACCCTAATGCTTGAGCAAGTGATGAGCAAACTCTACCATCACTAATTGTTACACATAATTTATGAACATCTATGATTGGACTTCTTTGACTGTATGGATTTAATGGGTTGTTGCTGACAACTGATGAAAAATTATTGTTAATAGCACCTTTAGACATATATTGACTTAGAAACTTGGTGACATGTTCAATACTTATTTCTCCTGCAATATATAGTTTAAAATCATTAGATATACATTTTTCTTTTTGCTAAATACATTACACACACGTTTCTTTTTCCTAAGTAAAAAATAACATCAAGAAACACTAACTACTAATGACTAAACAATCCGCTACAAATAAATTCCCTATGTGCTTTATGATTTTGTATTTGCTGCCAGGACTTCCTCCAGGTTTTTGTGGGCCCTGGGCAAAAGAGTCTCAGTGGGCCCCATGCACAAGCAGACACGCACATACACAGATACACATACAGACATATGTACATATACATATTTAAAGAGAAATTCATAAAAACACATAAGAAGAAAAATCCATACACAGTCATATACACTGACATACATAGATATACACATCATACATACACACCTGTACACACATACACATTGGATATATTTTTAATATGGGGAAGCCGGAAGCAGCCTCTCTCACCTCTCCCGCTTGTCTCCCATCCAACTCCTCCGGATGCTGCACCGATTGGTGGCCATCACTAACAGACATGGTTGTACACAGAGCAAACTGACACTGCTGTATATACATCACAGGGGAGGTGGAGGACATACAGCTCAGAGGAGTATGTGACGCCCTTGGCAAGCCAGGGGTCACAGGTCATTGCACCACCACACCCTACACCCCAGTTAGGTACATCAAGGCTAACCAAAAATCCTTGTTGCCTTCCTCCAGAGGCTGATGTTCACACCAGGGGGTGGGCCAGGCGGTTGGCTCCGCCCACCGAGGAGGACACAGCTCTGAAGGTGGGAAAACCCAGGAGTTGAGCCCAGGCAGGGCTAGAGTGAGGTTGAGTAGAGGAGGTGAAAGTGAAAGGAAGTAAAGTGGAAGTGGTAAAGGAGGAGTAGGAGAAACTGAAGGAAGGTGAAAGGTGACAGAAAAGAAAGCCTGAAGAGAGTCCAGCTGTGTGCAGGACAGGGTCAGCAAGGTCAGCAACGGCGGTGACTGTCTGGAGGGGGACCGTTTGGAAGTTCCTGGAAGGACTGCGGACGGGTAGTGGCCCGGCGGTCTGGAGCAGTGTACCAAAGGACAGTCAGCACGAGGGCAGGGGCCTCTCGGACCCCGGCAAGGCTAGGAGTCGCCATAATTTGCCGAATCCGTCAGTGAAGGGGACGTAGATCCCCCAACAACCAAGTCCCGATTGAAGGCAACAGCCCAACCATTGTAGCAGAAACACCGCCACCGCCAAGGCACCAGTTTCTCAGGGCCAGCGCCTGCGGGCAAAGAGTAGAGCTCCTCCGGTCCAGCTTGAAGCCGGGGAGCGGGTTACTGGTGGGAACCCATCGCTACCAACACAGAAACAAAGGTGCAAGGAAAAGGGACATCACCGTCACCTACTGGGAGAGCAAGTGCAGCCGTCCGTGGGAACCGTCTTTCCAGCCGTGTGGTTTACCGTAAAACTGTGTCAACGTCTCAGGCTGAGTGAGTACCACAGTGCCGCAAGGCACAGCACTGCCCCCGCGTCCCTGCGCCCACCAGGCCCTGCATCTCCCATCTCATCACCGGGCCCCGGGATCACCAACCCCTACCCACGGAGGGGCAACACAACACCTGGCTGCTCCGCATCACCATCCCCGGGATCCCCATATTGAGCAGCGGTGGTGAAATCACCACAACCGTGGGTGGCGTCACGGACAATAAACAATCCCCACACCCAACAAACCCCCTTTCACTCACGGGCGAGGAGTGCCGCTCGAGAAACCCCCGGGATCCGGCCCACAGCTCGAGCCACCACTGAGCTGCCACCGCCGGACCTGAGCAGAAGGGGTGAGCGTAGTGTGCTGACACCCTCCTCCCCGCCCGCGACAACTTGGCGTCACGAACAGGATCTTACCGCTCTGCCGTTTGGTAGAGGTGCGCCTTGTTACCGCCGGAGGTATCCGGCTGGAAAATTTCAGAAGTCGCCATCTTTGGCGCGAAAAGTTCCCGCTCGAGCGTCTTCTCGAGTAGCAGAGGCGAGAAGGCCAAAACCTCGCCCCGAGAGAGGAGTGGCCGGAAAGAGCTAAGGGGGACGCGATGGCGGCTGGCTGCATGTAGCTGCAGCAATAAAAGCAGGGACGCCAGGACTCTGCGGATATACCGTTCCTGGAAGAAGAAGAAGTCACCATGTGGATGCCGTCCCGCGACACCGTAGCCCCCGCGCCTGGAACCGCGGCGTGGGTGGAGATCCGGACCGCGCAGCTCTACCAACGGCTGCAGGTGAAGATGCAGCTCCTCATGGAGGAGTGGGAGGCTGACATGGCGGACTTCATAGCCACCGTGCGGAGACGCGAGGAGGAAGCGGAGAAAGGGAGGGTGAGTGACCCACGCCCCTATGTCCCCGAGGGACCGGTCGCTGCGGCTGAGGACCCGGTCCAAGCCCTCTCCCCCCACTGCCTCCCTCGCCACCCGTCCCGGGGGCCGTGACCCCACCATTAGGCCTGCTACCACCGCAACCGGTAGCAACACCCAGCGTCCCCGCCCAGGCGGGCCAACCTGTAGCCGGAGCCCGCAGTAAACCGGAGGTGTTGCCGTGGAAGATTGCGAAGCTTGAACCGGAGGCATCCCTTGAAACGTCCCCCAAGCCGGAGCCGATGACCCGCTCCGAGCCGAAGGCCCAGCAGCGGAAAGCCCCTATGCCCATCCCCCACACCTCGGCTGAGGTAGCGCCGGGTTGTTGCTGTAAGGCAGCGCCCAAGGCCAAGACACCGCGGGACACGCCGCCCAGATTCCTGACAGTGGGCAGCGTCCAGAATGTCCCACGGGGCCCGACCCGTGCGCCGGAGCTCGCAGCAGCGCCGTATTGGGATAGGGAGCCGGTACCGCTGGGCCTGGAGATCGCTGAGAGGGAACGGAAGAAGGCCGAGCTGGTGGCCCGAGCTATCCGGGAGAAGGAGAATCTCCGCCAGGCCACGTTCCGTGTCCGGGGTCCGCTGTACGAGGGGCAGGTGAGGCGGTTTGATGTCCGCCGGGGCTACGGGTTTATCTATGAACCGGGCCTGGAGGCCGAAGTGTTTGTGGCCCGGCGGGATGTGAATGCCCACCTGCCTGAGGAGCATCCCGGCCGCAACCTAATGCCGGGAGACATCGTTCAGTATACCCGACACTGCGGAGAGAGGGGGTGGTTTGCCCTGTATGTGAAACTGCGGGGCAGCCAGGAGAGCAGAGTGAGTCCTGCACCCCCTCCCTCGGATGAAGCTGAAGGCCTGGAGTAGGGCAGCGGATGCCCGCTGCAGCAGTCCCCGTTGGGACCACCAGAGTGTTGTTTAAAAGTTGAAAATGATAAGTGAAATGATACCGAGTACTTCACCAGATTATCTTTGTGATTGAACCGGCCGGAGCCGGCACCGTTGTCCCTGTGGGGACCGTTTAAAAAGTTTTGCATGGGAACTATCCATGGACAAGCCCGTGAACTTGCAGGGCACCCACAAACGTTAAGTGGCTTGTAAATAAGTTGTTTGCCGTTACCGTTTTCCGCAATGCCGCCTCCGGAGAGGCAGGTTGGAGGGAGGGCCCTCAGCAGAGCAGGCTGGGGCCCAGCCACCAAAGGAACCGGTGGCTACCCTCTGGAGGGGAAGGACAGATCCCGCTCGGGTACCGTGTGCTGGACTGTGGGTCAAGGGGTGCTGCCTGGGCTTTAGGGGCAGCATCAGGGCCAGGTTACTTGGGTGGGAGAGAGCGGAAACCGTAACCATAAACCGTTTGAAACGTTAAAGTAAAAGTGCCTCCCGTTATGGGAAGATTCATTAAAAATGTAAATATGTTACCGTTTTACCATGTTATACCTTTTTATGCTTTACAGAAAATAAAACCGGTGTTGGACGGGCAGCCCGCGGACGGTCTGCATTTTGCTAAGGGGGAATGTGACGCCCTGGGCAAGCCAGGGGTCACAGGTCATTGCACCACCACACCCTACACCCCAGTTAGGTACATCAAGGCTAACCAAAAATCCTTGTTGCCTTCCTCCAGAGGCTGATGTTCACACCAGGGGGTGGGCCAGGTGGTTGGCTCCGCCCACCGAGGAGGACACAGCTCTGGAGGCGGGAAAACCCAGGAGTTGAGCCCAGGCAGGGCTAGAGTGAGGTTGAGTAGAGGAGGTGAAAGTGAAAGGAAGTAAAGTGGAAGTGGTAAAGGAGGAGTAGGAGAAACTGAAGGAAGGTGAAAGGTGACAGAAAAGAAAGCCTGAAGAGAGTCCAGCTGTGTGCAGGACAGGGTCAGCAAGGTCAGCAACGGCGGTGACTGTCTGGAGGGGGACCGTTTGGAAGTTACTGGAAGGACCGCGGACGGGTAGTGGCCCGGCGGTCTGGAGCAGTGTACCAAAGGACAGTCAGCACCAGGGCAGGGGCATCTCGGACCCCGGCAAGGCTAGGAGTCGCCATAATTTGCCGAATCTGTCAGTGAAGGGGACGTAGATCCCCCAACAACCAAGTCCCGATTGAAGGCAACAGCCCAACCATTGTAGCAGAAACACCGCCACCGCCAAGGCACCAGTTTCTTAGGGCCAGCGCCTGCGGGCAAAGAGTAGAGCTCCTCCGGTCCAGCTTGAAGCCGGGGAGCGGGTTACCGGTGGGAACCCATCGCTACCAACACAGAAACAAAGGTGCAAGGAAAAGGGACATCACCGTCACCTACTGGGAGAGCAAGTGCAGCCGTCCGTGGGAACCGTCTTTCCAGCCGTGTGGTTTACCGTAAAACTGTGTCAACGTCTCAGGCTGAGTGAGTACCACAGTGCCGCAAGGCACAGCGCTGCCCCCGCGTCCCTGCGCCCACCAGGCCCTGCATCTCCCATCTCATCACCGGGCCCCGGGATCACCAACCCCTACCCACGGAGGGGCAACACAACACCTGGCTGCTCCGCATCACCATCCCCGGGATCCCCATATTGAGCAGCGGTGGTGAAATCACCACAACCGTGGGTGGCGTCACGGACAATAAACAATCCCCACACCCAACAAACCCCCTTTCACTCACGGGCGAGGAGTGCCGCTCGAGAAACCCCCGGGATCCGGCCCACAGCTCGAGCCACCACTGAGCAGCCACCGCCGGACCCGAGCAGAAGGGGTGAGCGTAGTGTGCTGACACCCTCCTCCCCGCCCGCGACAAGTATACAGCACTATGGTGTAGAAGGATATACAGCTTTGGGGGGTATACAGGACTAAGATGGAAGGGACATAGAGCTCTGAGGGTATACAGCACTGGGGGGTATAGAAGTATGCAGCCCCCATAGTCCTCCATATAACATAATGCACCCATATGGCTCCACATAATTTAATTCAGCCTCATATTACTCCATATAACTCACCCGCATATTCCTCCATATAGTGTTATGCGGCCCCCATAGTCCTCCATATAGAATAATGGACCAAATATTCCTCCATATAATATATTGCACCCTAGATTGCTCCACATAATATAATGCACCCCAGATTGCTCCACATAATGTAATGCAAGCTCATATTCCTCCATGTAGGGTAATGCAGCCCCCATGTAGCAGCATTATGTGACCCCCATGTAGCAGCATTATATGGCCCCCATGCAGCAGCATTATGCAGACATTAGGTAGGAGCATTATGTGGACCCCAGGTAGCAGCAATATGTGGCCCCCATGTAGCAGCATTATGCAGCCATGTAGAAGCATTATGCAGCCCCCATGTAGCAGTACTATGCAGTCGCCATGTAGCAGCATTAGGCAGCCCCCATATCATTTAATGCAGCCCCATAGTCGCCTGGCCACATAGACACTCACTTCTCCTCGTTACCCTTCTGCGTGTCGACTGTTCTGCCGTTCTGACACCTCAAGACACAGGTGCGCACAGTAATGACATCTTTGTGCTCCACTGTATTGAGCTGTCAGAGGCAGAGCGCAAACAAACGCTGCAGAAGAATAATGAGAGAGAGAGCGCTCCGCTCCCTCTGTCATCATTGTTTTCAATTGTACTGACATCTGTGATGCTGATACAATTGCAAGTGTGATGCTCAGTGGGGGGAGGGGAAGGGGGGAGGCCTTTGCAACATGCATCTCTGACTAATGGGCTCCAAAGCGGCTGCGTGGCCAGCCACCATTGTCGGTATGGCACCCTGCCATCTGCGAGTGGACCCCCCGGCGGTCCAGGGCCCCGGCACTTGCCCATTTGTGCCGGGTGCTGACGGCGGCCCTGTTTGCTGCTTTGATTCATCAGGGACTTGGAAATGGTGTATGACTATGTGCCCACCATCAGCTTTTGTGCATTTTTGATGCTGTGTTCTTGGCGCATCAAAAATGGTGCATCTTACACTCCCAGTAAAGTGTATGGGATTTATAAAAATCTCATGCCCACTGTGTTTCTTTCTTAGTCTGTGTAAACTGAACATTTTTAAACATATCAATTTCTCTTGCATTTACCCTGAGTTTTCTGTGCAGATTTTCCTCATAGACTTGCATTACAGTAGATGTGGAAAATCAGCAGGTAAAAAACGCACATGTGCTTTTACTGCATTTCCGCTGCAGAAACTCATCGGAAATAAATTTAATTCTATCTTATGAATATCAATAAAGTTTTGTCAAAGCCAAATATCAAGAATTTTCAAAAATGCAAGTTACCTAATTTACATAAAAGGTACAGACATGGTTTATAACTTCTGCAACTTCAGAAATGCACGAAATACTGATCATGAGAATGTTGCCTAAGAATGCTTACATTTGGCAGAACAATACTATTGTGCCCTGCAGCGTGAAGACATTGGCAAGATTACGAGCAGCCAACAACAATATTAGTGTTTTCTGTTTGGCTCACCTCCATTAGACTCTCATTTTTCTCCTTTCAATGTTGTATTTTTAATAAAGTTAGACCTTTAATTTGTAATCAGTGAATTGACTATATGGCAGTGTAGCCATAATTCCTTCATACAGTAATTAAGGTATTATTTAGAAGATTTTTTTCCGACATGACCTGCAATGATAGCTTAAATTATCAATCATTTTATTTTTTCCATTTGATTTCTATATAGAACAATACATAATGGAAATATTTAGTAACTTCTGACCTGATAACACTACATCCAGTTAAATGTAGGTGAAGCTTGAAAATAAGATCCAGATCTCTGTCAGGCTGTGTCTAGTTTAGACACTGAACCATATAATATATTCTCACAGCAGACTGCACAGAAGACTGTGATGTCCATTTGTATGGAATAAGAAGTTACAGATTGTGCAATGCATGAGGCATGATTCCATTTCGTGTCATATCTCTCATATATTTTGCAGTTTGATAATGTTACCGGTGTATATATTCCTGACATTATGTGTCGCACTTGCCATAATTTATTTTTGTACAGAACTATTGATACTGAGAACGTACTGTAGTTATTATTTGCTTTTACCCTATATGCAAACAAAAATGTGTGACTTGAATAAAGCTAATAAAATATTATAAATACTAGTGATCTGTTGAATCGGTTTAAATTAGGGATCAGCAGATCAATCCACAGAGGATCGAGTTTAAGTCGAATTTCCTCCTCAAATTGGAGCAGAAAACAAAAGGAAAAGACAATACAATTAGCGATGTGCACACCTGAACATATATATGTATATTTATTCAAGAAGCAAGAAACTATATGTTTAAATCCATTTAAAACCAATTATAAATATACTCCATCACTTACATGATATATATAGATAAGAAAATTCTCCCAAATTACTGCATATATCAACGTCTATCATTGACTATTTAATAAAAGGAAAAAAGGAAAACAAAAAAAAAATATATATATATATATAAATATATATATATATTCCCTTCCGCCCCCTTTTTTTATAGATTTAACTGATATTTTCAGTCCTGTGTCCCCCCCTGGCATCACCTCCATACCCCCAGAGTTAAGTATAGCCCCTTTCCCATTCCTTGTGGGAGCGCTAGTGTCCATCTTTATAATTTTTACCATAATTGATAAGAAAGTCTATCAGAGCAATCAACTTATTTTCAAATAACATATAATAATAAAAAAAATAATGTATTTATATATCTAATAACTAAATATGATATATGTATATCCTACTACAAATCTAAGACGCAATCTGTACAAATCTATGATCAAAAAAAGTGCAAATGCTTTCAAATATATATATATAAAATGTTGGAATAAATTCTATCTTATCGATAGCAAGGCCAGCTATTAAAGTATAAAATATGCTGAACCCATTATAGAAAATCCAAGCAGCTACAGATGCCTGCAAATGTATATATATAGTATACAGTATAAAGTGCCATAATAATGATACTCTATAAATAACAACGTGATCTTTGAAAGTATAAAGCATACTGAACCCATGATATGAAATCCAAGCAGCTGGAGAATAAACCATTCAATAGAAATGTTAGCAAGAAGACTCAACATACATTGCTGCTTAAGGCTATGTACGCACTAGAAAATTACTTTTTCTTAAGGAAAAAACAGACCCTGTGAATTAACCCCACACCTGCATTAAAAAATCGCATCAAAACCGCAACGAAACGCACATGCGGTTTTGCGGCGTTTTGGTGCGGATTTGGTGCGGAATTTCTGCGGTTTTGGCGCAGGTTGGTCCCTGCGGTTTTTTATCAATAATTAATGGCAAAACCTCAGGGACCTGCAGAAAAGAAGTGACATGCACATTAATTCCACAGCGGAAATTCCGCGGGTAAATCCACAGGGACAAAAAACAGTGTGCGCACAGATTAATTTAATCCCCATAGATTTTGTTGGAGAAGGACTGCAGAAATGATAGAAACATTTTCTGTAGCATTTCTGCAGCGAAATCTGCGGTAACTCTGCGGGTAAATCCGCAGCATTCCCACATGGCCTAAAGTAGTCTCATTTATCCCCTGATGAATGCACAGTTGCAACGTTGACATTGTACCAGACTGATTATACAAAAGAAAAGCTGCGGATTAAGAGAGGTAGGTTCTCAGGGTTCCCATTCAAAGGCCACTGATTACTGATGTGGCTGATGGACCAGGTCTTATGAATTAATTTACACCAACTCTAGTAATGAGCGAATCTGCCAAAATTCTTCTAGTGTGTAAGAAAATTCAGCTTTCACCAAATCTGTTTAGTGCAAATTGAATGTGTTTTATTATGCGGTGGAGTCTTTCATTTTCTCAGAGTATAACAAATGCACGGTGAAAATAAAAAAAAAACAAAAACTATCCTTGATCCTCATTTTGTCTACATGCAGTAACTGCCTTCTTGGTCATTCTGGTGTTCTCTTCATTCATTTGCCACAGGTCACTGCGACTCTGGATCCTACTATGATTTGTGATGTCATAAAGTTGGCCCCAAAGAAGGGAGGCCTAATCAGTCTAGACCTCATACAGTGAAGGAAAAAAGGATTTGATACCTTGCTGATTTTGTAGGTTTGCCCACTGACAATGACCTGAACAGTCTATAATTTTAAGAATTTTAAGGGTAGGTTAATTTTAACAGTGAAAGAAATAATATATATATGTATATATATATATATATATCTTTATTTATATATATATATATATATATATATATATATATATCAGAAAATCCCATTGTATAAATTATATAAAATTATTTGCATTTTGCAAAGAGAAATAAGTATTTGATCCCTCTGGCAAACAAGAAAATACTTGGTGGCAAAACCCTTTTTGGCAAGCACAGCTGTCAGACATTTTTGTAGCTGATGATGAGGTTTGCGCACATGTCAGGAGGAATTTCAGTCTGCTCCTTTTTGCAGATCATCTCTAAATCATTAAGATTTTGAGATTGTTGTTTGGCAACTCAGAGCTTCAGCTTCCTTCATAAGTTTTCTATGGGATTAAGGTCTGGAGACTGGTTAAGCCACTCTATGACCTTAAGGTGCTTTGTTATGATCCGGAACCATGGAAGATCACAATAGATCATTGGCAAAAAAGGTGACAAGAGCATTGGCAACTAATCTGGCCGACATCCCCTTACTAACCATCAACACTAGAAGTAGCTGAGGGGTGAACTAACATCCTATGCACCGCGAACCCAGCCGGAGAACTAGCTATCCTAAGGGAAGGAAGGATGAATAGCTCTCTGCCTCAGAAATAGACCACAAAGGTATAGCAAGCCCCCCACATTCAAAGACTACGGTGATATAGGAAAACACAATACACAGATGGATGATAGGATTAGCAAAGGTGAGGCCCCATTGACTAAATAGGAAAGGATAGGAAAGGGGCTGATGGTGGCCAGAGAAAAACCCTACAAAAATCCAAATACCTGATAGTAGAAAAAGTCCTTAGATTGCACAATCTGAATGCCTTCCTATATCAGGCCCTCTTGTCAAACCAATGAACGGAAAGCAGGAATAATTACAAATTCAAGAAGCAACAAACACATGGTCTTATAGGAGAAATATTTCAAGCATAGCTACAAGGAGCTTCCCAGCTAAGCACAGAGAGGGAAGATTCCTTCAAGCTAATGAACTGACAATAACCACAGTAAATGACAAACCCAAATAAGAACAAAAAGAACAAAACAACATAAGAAAGAACCAAGCACTTATCTGGGGTAGATATGGTCTGGAGCAAGATGAGAAGGCTGGTAAACTTAAGAACTAATGAGAACCGGCTTAGCCTGCTAGCAGACCAAGGTTTAAATAGGCAGAGAGTTAGCAATGGAAACGCCCATTGCTCCAGCACACCTGGTCTCTGTCCAAACCATTCCTGGCCACAAGAGGGAGCCTCAAAGCACCTAAAGCATAACTGACATTCACAACAGTGCTCTATTTGAGCCACTCCTTTGTTGCCTTGGCTGTTTGTTTTGGGTAATTGTCATGCTGGAAGACCTAGCCACGACCCATTTTTAATGTCCTGGAGGAGAGAAGGAGGTTGCCACTCAGGATTTTACGGTACATGGCTCTAACCATTGTCCCATTGATGTGGGGAAGTAGTCATGTGCCCTTTGCAGAGAAACACCCCCAAAACATAATGTTTCCACTCCCAAGCTAGACAGTGGGGAGGGTGTTCTTTGGGCCATAATCATCATTCCAAACACAGTAAGTTGAGTTAAGGTCAAAGAGCTCAATTTTTGACTCATGTGACCACAGCATCTTTTCCCATTCACTCTCATAATTATCCAGATGTTCATTGGCAAACTTCGGATGGGCTTGCACATGTGCCTTCTTGAGCAGTGTGACATTGTGGGCACTGCAAGATTTTAATCCATTACGGCGTAATATGTTACCAATAGTTTTCTCAGTGACACTTGTCCCAGCTGGCTTGAGATCATTAATTAGTTCTCTGTGTGTAGTTTTAGGCTGAGTCTGATTTTGTGTGTGGACAAGAATCTTTTACACAGGTGACAATTTAAGACAGCTGTCTTTAATGCAGGTAAAAAGTTGAGTAGGAGTGTTTAACTGGTCTGTAGGAGCCAGAACTCTTAATGGTTGGTATGGTATCAAATACTTATTTCTCCCTTCAAAATGCAAATAAATGTTTATAATTTATACAATGTGATTTTCTGGATTTTATTTTTGATATTCTATCTCTCATTGTTAAAATTAACCGGCCTTTAAAATTATAGACTTCATGTCTTTGTCAATGGGCAAACTTACAAAATCAGCAAGAGATCAAAAAATTATTACCTTCGCTGTAACTATGATGTATGTCAAACCACAACATCATGACATCTTAAGGAGCTGTGATGAAATGATGAAGTCAAGATTTTATTTGTTTTCAGTATCAACCCCTTCCTGTCTTTTTCAATATAGCAAAATTATCGCTAGCCATTTAGCTGGATTTGTGTAATTCAAATCAGTAACGTTCAAGTTCTGTCTAATAGAGTTTTTTTGTGAAATTCAAAGCTAATTTAATTTGTCTCTAAGTAATTTAATCATCTTTAATAAATATATGTTGTAAATGAACTATTTTTACATTCTCTCTCATTATCATTGTAAAATAACGTATGGATTCAATGCACCTAACTCCAAGTTATATGTACGTTATTCCATAAGGCTACATTTCAATATTCTTATCGCCCTCTTCTTTTTAACTTGACCATGAATAGGATAAAATGTCAAGTTGATTTTGGATATCTTGCAATACTGTTACAATTTAATTATTTGACACTTCAGTTTCATTCTTACATTGAAAGTGATAGACTACCATGACCTAGCAGTCAAAATATTTGCAGCTGATCAAATATAGTTGATTCAGTTTATCTTCTTTCTAAGAAAATTCCTTAGGATTTACTGGGACCTACAGAAAGTAGTAAAGGCCCATTTACACACAACGATATCGCTAACGAGATATCGTCGGGGTCACGGTGTTGGTGACGCACATCCGGCCTCGTTAGCAATGTCATTGTGTGTGACACCTTTTTGCGATCAGTAACGATCGCAAAAAGGTCTCAAATCGTTCGGCATGTACATGTCATTCATTTTTAAAAAATCGCTCCTCGTTTGGAACGCAGGTTGTTTGTCGTTCCTGCGGTAACACACAACGCTATGTGTGACACCACAGGAACGAGGAAAAATATCGTACCTACGGCCGCCGGCAATGAGTAGAGTTGAGCGTGGTTCATGGTTCGTGGTTCTCCAGTTCGCGGTTCGAGTGATTTTGGGGGATGTTCTAGATAGAACTAGAACTCGAGCTTTTTGCTAAAAGCTCGATAGCTTGAGTTACGTTCGAGAACGGTTCTAGCAGCAAAAAGCCAAGCTAATTAATAGCTGGATTTTCGCTGTAATAGTGTAAGTCACTCTGTGACTCACACTATTATGAAATTTCAGCGTATAGTGTGCTGGGACTGCGCGTTCAGATCACTGCTGCTGGGATAATGGCGATCGCCATTTTTTTTTCTTTTCTTCCTTCCCTAAGCGCACGTGTAGTGGGGAGGGCCAGCATGTCATCCAATCACAGACACACACACAGCTAAGTGGACTTCTTGCCAGACAAGAAAGAGCATGTGTCATAGGCTGTCCATGTCACATGTCCATGCATTATAAAAACGGGTATCTGCCCGTCTGGACGCAATTATCTGCCTTCTGTGTCTGGGTGTCAGTCACCGCTGGCGCAGCTCCTGTCGCCGATACTGCTGTGTACGCTCTACACACAGCGCTATACAGAATAGGGATAGAAGTTTCTTTCAGCCCTTGTAAGGGCTAATTACAGCAGGCTCAGAGTCATAGGTGACAGTCAGGTCTGTGGAAACAGTTTTTAACAGCTACAGATAACAGCGTCTGTGTAGCTAAGCTCAGGGACTTCCTTGCTGCATTTCACCATTAGGAGGGATAGAAAGTGAGGCTTCCTTTCCTCTACACTGTCCCACAACTCGGCCACTGTACCCTCCTGCCCTTTTTAGCAAAGCCATTTTAATTGCAGAATGCTGCCAGTTAGTGCCATCCTAAAAGAGGCTGTTGGACTTCATTAGTGTCCCACTGGTGCCAAGCTATTTGCAGCACCTCTGCATTGCACCCTCAAGCTCATTGTTACTAAGCCATTATAATAGCAAACACTGAGGAAACTTAGTGGCATCCAAAAAGTGGCTGTTGGACTTCATTAGTGTCCCACTGGTGCCAAGCAATTACAAGCACCTCTGCATTACACCCTCCTGCTCATTTTTAATTAGCTATAATAATAGCAAAAAAAGCTGAAAGTTAGTGGCATCCAAAAAGTGGCTGTTGTACTCCATTAGTGTCCCACTGGTGCCAAGCAATTTACAGCACCTCTGCATTACACCCTCCTGCTCATTTTTAATTAGCTATAATAATAGCAAACATTGCTGAAACTTAGTGTCATTCAAAAAGTGGCTGTTGTACTCCATTAGTGTCCCACTGGTGCAAAGCAATTCACAGCACCTCTGCATTACACCCTCCTGCTCTTTTTTAATTAGCTATAATAATAACAAACACTGAGGAAACTTAGTGGTATTCAAAAAGTGGCTATTGTACTCCATTAGTGTCCCACTGGTGCCAAGCAATTCACAGTACCTCTGCATTACACCCTCCTGCTCATTTTTAATTAGCTATAATAATAGCAAACACTGCTGAAACTTAGTGGCATTCAAAAAGTGGCTGTTGTACTCCATTAGTGTCCTACTGGTGCCAAGCAATTCACAGCACCTCTGCATTACACCATCCTGCTCATTATTAATTAGCTATAATAATAGCAAACACTGCTGAAACTTAGTGGCATTCAAAAAGTGGCTGTTGTACTCCATTAGTGTCCCACTGGTGCCAAGAAATTCACAGTACCTCTGCATTACACCCTCCTGCTTATTTTTAATTAGCTATAATAATAGCAAACACTGCTGAAACTTAGTAGCATTCAAAAAGTGGCTGTTGTACTCCATTATTGTCCCACTGGTGCCAAGCAATTCACAGCACCTCTGCATTACACCCTCCTGCTCATTTTTAATTAGCTATAATAATAGGAAACACTGCTGAAACTTAGTGGCATTCAAAAAGTGGCTGTTGTACTCCATTAGTGTCCCACTGGTGTCAAGGAATTCACAGTACCTCTGCATTACACCCTCCTGCTCATTTTTAATTAGCTATAATAATAGCAAACACTGCTGAAACTTAGTGGCATTCAAAAAGTGGCTGTTGTACTCCATTAGTGTCCCACTGGTGCCAAGGAATTCACAGTACCTCTGCATTACACCCTCCTGCTCATTTTTAATTAGCTTTAATAATAGCAAACACTGCTGAAACTTAGTGGCATTCAAAAAGTGGCTGTTGTACTCCATTAGTATCCTACTGGTGCCAAGCAATTCACAGCACCTCTGCATTACACCCTCCTGCTCATTTTTAATTAGCTATAATAATAGCAAACACTGCTGAAACTTAGTGGCACTCAAAAAGTGGCTATTGTACTCCATTAGTGTCCCACTGTTGTTAAGCAATTCACAGCACCTCTGCATTACACCCTCCTGCTCATTTTTAATTAGCTATAATAATAGCAAACACTGCTGAAATTTATAGGCATTCAAAAAGTGGCTGTTGTACTCCATTAGTGTCCCACTGGTGCCAAGCAATTCACAGCACCTCTGTATTACACCCTCTTGCTCATTTTGCTATGCTATTTTTATAGCAAACTCATGGAATTCCTTGCTGCATTTCATCATTAGGAGGGATAGAAAGTGAGACTTCCTTTACTGTCCTGGTACCCACAGAACACGGCCACTGTACCCACCTGCCCACTTTTTCCACGCTATTTAATTTGCCTAAAGAGTTAACTCTATTTCTGCCATCCTAAAATTGTTTGGAGTACTAAGTTATTATCCTTTGCTGCCAAGCAAGTTGCAACACATGGGCATTCTACACTCCTTTCCATTTGTGGAACGCAATAATTAACTGCAGGTAGTCCAGCCAATCTTTGACGAAGGTGCAGGCGTGGATATAATGTTTCCTTCATCCAATGGTGGTTCTCTTGATGTCTGACAGCTCAGCAATACCATCTGTTTGCACTTACAAAACAAGTAACGACCTGCCAATCACACTCCTGCTTACGGGAAACGGTGTGGAAGTTCAGTGTGAAAAAGCATATGTGAATGCTGTCCCCACAGTCACAGAGGATAAAGAGCACGCAGATGCACTTGATAGGGCAGGCGGTGGTTGCACAGTCCCGCAGGCTGCATTGTAGCACAGTGAAATTCCCATTGCGACTTATGCTTCATTTTAAGTCTTGTATTTGGTGGGCTCCCCAGTATGTAGCAAAACCACGCAACATGAAAAGCACTGTATGCAGTTGGGTTCATAAATGATTTTTTCACTTTCCCAAAATAAACAATAAGAACCATGCATAAAATTGAAAGAATAGAACAATCTATTCAGTTGCCTACTACTTGCTAAGCCCTGTGCGTAGCAGCAGTATTTGTGTGTTTGTGTGTGTGTGTGTATGTGTGTGTGTGTGCGAGCACAACTTACTAGTGGTGCATCACAAGAGCTTCCCAGTTATCTACCCAAAACATAGACAAAACACATCACCCACCCTGAATACCCTTGTTAGCTGAAGCTTACAGATAAGGCAGATGATAACAGTGTGAATGCAAACCACACAGCTCTGCAACACAGTCATGGAAATCTTGAAAAGCAACAGTCAATGCAAACATGTGTCGCTGTCCCTCTATGATTTAAACTGTACGTGACAATTTGACAGTGCAGAGGCAGCAAGTCTGATTGTCTATATAGTCGTCCTACCCAGAACAGATATGTGTTTTCATATTAAAACAAAGTGTTGCGTGCACGCATTACTGTCTGGGCACAGCCTACCGTACCCGGGTACTGTGATATCCATTTGCCATAAATACAGACTTTACACTCCTATCATGGTAAACAGTATAGACAGCACCGGAAGAATGTTGGTCTGTGGCACAGGATGCTGCTCACTGGCGTTACGGTACTCCTCACCAAACTCCAAAATGACTCCCCTCACAATTGAACGAAGTGTTTCCGCGGTTGCTCCTTGCTGTAACACACACCTTTATCTTTTCATTCTGTTCATAGACAGCATCTCCAAGTCCACACCCGAAGATCGTTTTGCTATTGCTATAGTGAACAAACAGACAAAAGCAGCTCCAAAAAAACAGCAGCCCCTTGTGTGTAGTCTGCAACAATGCATGCAATGAACGGCAAATAAGCATGTTGCATTGACAGTGGCTAAAGCTGAGCAATACATCCTCACGCTATCAATTCATATCCATGTGACACTTCATGGTGGAAGTACTCAGAGTTGAATTTTTTTGCCTTCTACTTAGAGATTGTTACAGATTACATGACTTGTGTGATCCTTTGCTATGTCCAAAAAATTCCCATGCTAGGCAAGGCTTACAGCCCCTGCGAACTGCATTGCCAACATGACTTATGCTCATAGGCAGAGTTGTGGCCGAGGATTCAGTTGTTGACTTGCTTCCAGTACTTTGTCTTTGTCCATGAAGACACAACGTAAACTCGTCGTCAGTAGCATCCTCCTCCACTTCCACTGCTGACGTCATCGATTGGCTCACTTTGGTTTGACAGTAAGTGGTGTCTCCAACCTCATCATCACCCTGTGTGTTTTCATTCCCCTCATCCTGAGTCCTCCGTGACAACCTCTTCCTGCCATGACCGAATAGCAAAGTTGACGTTACAATCAGGTATCTGAGTCTCCTCATCATGTTACCAATTGTCTCCAGCAGAATGATGTACGGTTTGGAAATGAGGGTGTACATTATGATCAGCACCTTCTTCATTGGGGCCTGGATCCAACTCACAAACCTTCTGGCCATCTGTGCAGATCATTTCCCCTGTCTCCTGTAACTTGCTGCCTCAACACATCAGATTATCTGCTACACCCGCAAGCTTCTTACGGTACCTGAAAACTCATCTGTTCATAAATTACTATAACCATTAAATGACACCACCACGGTGCGGAGCTTCTCCCAACCTACACTCCACCTACTTTCTACTCCACAAAATACTTTACAATGTAATCCCGCAAGGGCTGAGTCCTCTGCCCTCTGTACCAGTCTGTCTATTGTTACTTGTATATGTATTCTGTATGTAACCCCCTTGTCATGTAAAGCACCATGGAATCAATGGTGCTCTATAAATAAATATTAATAATACTAATAATAAGAACTTCTTTGTCTGTACTCACTGGAGCTTTAGAGCAGACCTCTGATTCACAGGCTACAGTGTGACTGAACGGCTCTGCAGACTCAACCATCTCTGTTACCCCTTATTCAGCAGTGCTGGTGGAAACTTGAGAGCAGTTATGAAGCAAGTGCGATTGGGTTTACACCACTGTGGAATGTAGTATTTGTGATATTGAACTTGAGGTGGAGGAGAGCCCACTTTATTGCGCACTTCACATCCATTTAAGCAGCTGCTGTTTGGGTGCCTCCTCTACTTTTGTTAACGATCGTCGTGTCCGTGAAAAAATTATCATATCAGATTATCTACGGGAAGAAGTACACCTGTTATTTTAGCTGTTATTTGTTGTTACGAATTGGTGCCGCCATAAACGCAAGCAACCTGCTGCGGTTCCAGTTGCGCCCAAGTGTCAGCTGCCATTTAAGGCTGTGCCTCGGGTTGTCCAGCTGGCTGCTTTGTCCACCACGTGTAAGTATGGAGAGGCGGCCAGTGCGCATACGTGTGCCGATTTACCCCAGCCGCAGCCTAACTCCAGTGTTTTGCCTACTGAGTATGCTCAGCCTGACTGTGTCATTCCTGAGGCTAAGTCTTCATTTTGGGCTACAGCACATGCTGGTTTGGACTGTGCCTGAGTCATTCTGCGACCTGCGGCTCAATACACTTACACAGGGCTCTGGGGCTTGACTCACTCTTGGAAGGCCACTAAAACTAACTGCACCCAACATCAGCCCCCGGTGTCCCCTTACACTGCAGTGGCGGTCCCCACTGACCGCAATACCGAGAGTGGCGTCACGAAAATACATATAAAGAAGCAACCTAAGTGTGACCAGACTCTTCCTCCACGTGGAGTCCCTGAAGGTAATGCACCAACACAACACCTGTGGGGCTTCATCAAATAGGTCATAGACAAAAAGGGGAAAATTAATTTATACGGTTATAACATAGTGAAAACGATCACATTCCCCTGTATGGACAATAACATAGAATATACTCCCAAACGATTAAATACTTAGTGTGAACACACTTGAGGAGACTGATTCCAATATAAAAAATCTAATTTTTATTGAAGAATATACATACAATATAAAAATGTGTATTTTCCATAAGGTCAAGTAATGAGGTAGGTGGATTGAAAAACACCCACCCATCTGGGGAACTAGCCGCAATAACCCATCATTACTCCATAACCAAAGTAGTAAATGCTGACTCAAGTGAGTTTATAATGGAGGCACACCATGGGAACACATAATCTAACATAGAGACACATGGTTCAAAACTTACCCATGGTGTAAGGGAAGAGGGTACAAGCTGGCAATACCTGTGGGGCTTCACACTTAGTGTGAAAAGCCTCTTTGCACAGGTACTTGCACCCCGTGCCGGGTCTAAGTCCTGTGTTGTGCCTAGACAGCATGCTGAAGCGGATAGTCTTTTTTTCTGAAACTGTATTTCATGCTACTGAGCATGCTCAGGCACTTACTGCATCAGAGGCTATGTCCAGTAATAAACTCTTTGGCCCTGCCCCTGATGTGGCGGGCCCATATAGACCACAGGTCATGAGGTGTCCTGACGATTTGGCCAGGCCACTGCCAACAGGCTTGCAGAGGCCCGCTCCTATGACTTGTCACCTCATTGTTGTTGGTCAGACGATGACTGGTGAGGTGTTTTGGTCGTGGCAGCCATGAGGTCATCATTCAAGTGGCGGTTCAAAATAGGACGCTAGTTATGCCACTTATGACGTGTCACTCTGCTTTTGTCTCCAGGAGGTGCATTGTGGTCCACCCTGGTTTGGGGCGGACCCAGGTTATAAAAGGGGCTGGAACCAACAAGAAGGTGCCCAGTCTTCTATTATGCTACGAAGGAGCACACCTCCATGTTGAACACATTGCGGCTTTAGCCCAGAGGTAGGCAGGGATAGGTCATCGATGCAGGCCGCCACCACAGTTGGTAACGCAGAACGTTTAAGAACAGCTCCTGTCCTACCACTCCTGCTAGTGCAGCCAAGTGGCATAAACAGGCCTGCTGCTGCTGATGCGCCTGCTGTCCACAGGTGTGTCCCCTACGCACACAGACAGCGTACCCAATGGCCCCTGTGTTGTTAACAGGGAGTTCCAGGGCTGGGTGGTCGTGTGGAGCCTGTCACGCTAACAGGGCTCCCAGTCTCCAGATCTGAGTGGCGTCTAACTCGGTTCAGGCTACTATTTGTTTCAGAGTCAACCTGCTCTGTATCCTCCACCTAACTTTCCAGTTGCCAACCAATCCCTTTTCTATCTGTGAGCATGGTGGACACCGAATGGCGATTGGGATATCTACCTTTCTCTTTCTTTTCTTCTTAATTTTTTTATATAGCGGTAACATAGTATTAACCACGTTATCCAAATCTGCCAGTCCCACCATAACAGATGTTGTTTCTTCAGCAAATGTTACTGTTGCTTAACCACCAAACCCACGGACACAAACTTTTTTCCCCTTTCCAACACACCTGTTGCCCTTTCCACCAGCATCTGTCCTTTTTCAACTCATTTTGTATATGACCAAAAGTGCAACTCTGCAGGGACACCGTAGGGACACTCAACGCAGTCTCAGCCCAACAGCCAGTCCTCGGTCCCTCAGATGTGGACAAGTAAAAGACCATTTCCTCCTATCCATGACAAAGCATTGAGATTCACTCTGTGCACCACTGGTGTTTAGTGGAAAAGCAGATCTAAGATTGCGTACCACCTTCTGCTGATACTCCTGCATACGTGCGTCCCTTTCTATGGCAGGAATTATGTCGCAAAATTTTGTGTTGTACCGGGGATCTAACAGTGTGGCATCCCAGTAGTCAGCATGACTTGGAATTCGTACAATTCGAGGGTCATGTTGTAGGTAGTGCAGCAAGAAGGCACTCATGTGTCTTGTGCATCCAGGAGGACCAAGTCCTTGGTGTGTTGGTGGCGGAGAGGTGAGAATCATGCCTCCTTCCTCTGCCCTCTCCCCCCAACCTCGCACAACCGAAATGTGAGCAAGCTCTCACTCATCTGCTGTGTCTTCCATGCCCATCGCCAGTTCGTCCTCCATTTCTTCCTGGGCTCCTGCACCTCCTTCAACAGTTTTGCTGATACTATGCGCCCTTGATAATCCCTCTCCCCCACCGTACCATGACTGCCGCCAAGGTTCCGCTGACCGTCTGGACCTTGTAGATCTTGTTATCCCTTCCTCATAATACTCCTCCAGTACTTCCTCCCCTTCCTCTTGTACCAACACCTGACTCCGAATAATGCTTACAGAGTGCTCCATCATGTAGATGACCAGAATTGTCACGCTGAGAATGGCATCGCCAGTGCTAAACATCTTCGTCGACATTTGTAAACAGTGTAGAACAGTGCATAGGTCCTTGATCTGACACCACTCCAGCAGCGTGATCTGCACCACCTCTGGATCAAGTTAGCCCCGGGTATACGTCATAACGTATTTCAGCAGGGCTCTGCGGTGCTACCACAGACGCTGCAACATGTGCAGATTCAAATTCCTGCGTGTCAGAACATCGCATTTCAGGCGTTTAACCGCAGGACCTTAAGACTTCAGGAGCGATGAAAGTTGTTGAGCTGCTGGGTGCGAACGAAGAAAGTGAGCACATAGCGAGCGTGTCCGCTGTACAAGGCCATGTAGGCCAGAATGTTGTTTTAAAAATTGCTGGATAATCAGATTAAACACATGAGACATACAAGGCACGTGTGTCACATTGCCCTGACGAAGGCCCGCAGCCATGTTTGCATCATTGGCGCACACGGCTGTTACGTCACCACCGGAGTCCGCTACGTCAATTTGTACTCCTGTCGCAAGGTGACAACGTGTTCCTTTCGTGCATAGTGCTGATGGTGGGAGAGGGGTCGACGCCAGCGGCGCAGGTGGACGCAGGTTATGGTCACCCACTGTGCTGCGTTACCTTCACAGATGCAGGCTGAATGCAGGTGGTGGGTATTTCACAGATGAAGTACCATCATTCAGCTACAACCAATGGGAAGCCACAACACTCTTTTTTAGGCCCCTCCTGTCTGCAGACCACTGCCAGACATAGTTATGAACCTCTGGTTACTGTTACCCCCAGTTCAGTTTTATGATTTTGTGTGCTTGTTACCTGTGACTACTTTTCCTGCTTGCTGTTTATGTACCTCGTTGGCCGATACGCATTTCACCTCTGCTTGTTTTCTGATTAAGTCCTGTCCCTCCCATTCTATTCCTCTCCCTCAATTAATGTTTTGACCCTGCATGACTACTATTCTCTGGAACTGCAGCCTTCCACAGGTCTTGATCAATTTGGGCCCTTGTCATTCAAAATCACTGTATAGTGGTTAAAGGGTTTCAGGGTTCTGGGGGTCCAGCTTGGTGAGTGGCTTCCCTCTAGCCTATCCTTTACAGCCCGTCTGAGTGTGTCGACCCAGGCAGGCATTACACCATGCCCTCTGCAGAAAGCCATGTAGGCCGGGATAGTGTTTTAAAAATTCCTGGACAACCAGGTTGAACACGTGAGCCATAGGAGGCATGTGTGTCACATTGCCCTGAAGAAGGGCCGCAGACAAGGAATTTACTACACCTGTGTCATCCTGGGGAGAGTAAATGCTTGTGTATTTTGAATATGCTTGATGCAAATCTACCTGTGAAGTGTACAACTGGGGCACAAGTGCTGCCACTGAAGGGGTGTCTGTGTGGCCCAATTTTTGGAAAAAAGGTAGACTCCACTTGGAGTAACCCTTGCTTGCAGTGTTTCTAAAAATGATCCAAGATGAACAGATCTGGGATCAGCAAAGACTTTGCTACCTACCCCGGTGTCATCCTGGGGACGGTTAAGGATGGCGTATTTTTGGATGTGCTTGATGCAAATCTACCTGTGAAGTGTACAACTGGGGCATAAGTGCTGCCACTGAAGGGGTGTCTTTGTGGCCCAATTTTTGGAAAAAAGGGAGACTCCGCTTGGAGTAACCCTTGCTTGCAGTGTTTCTAAAAATGATCCAAGATGAACAGATCTTCCACATTTCAGATAAAACACATTTTATCTCTGCCGAGGACCATGCAACTAGGATGAGGCATCCGGGGGGCCGGTGCCCAATGGCTTCTCTCTGCTCTGCTGCCCCGGACTGACCGGTGTCTCCCCTGTGTCTGACATTCTGCACATTGACTGGTCGAACCCCCAAAATGTGTAATATTCATTGTTAGGATTTAATTTGCCAATTTGAGTGGTCGTGTGATCGCTCACCAGTGATTTGCAGACTGGGGGTCATCTGCAGAATGACGTCTCCTCCTGCGTCTCTCATTGTTAGCATTTTCTTATTATTATAATTTTCAATTTGAGAGAAGCAGGAGGAGACGTCATTCTTCAGATGGTTGCACATTGCAAATCACAAGTGAGCGGTCAGGTGACAACTACTCGGCAAGTGAAATCCTAACAGAGCGCACAGGGCGTATGTAGGTGTATAATCTAATATATAAAGCTGAGTGTCTGTGTGTGTGTGTGTGTGTATGTCTGTTAAAGGAATCCGCACCGTCACATTTGCAATCACAAAATTTTGCACAGGCGCCTCATGTGACTCAGGGAACGTCATAGAATATGTTTTGAGGGGAAAATTTAACCCCACACTTTAGTTATTTGCCGAAAAACCTGCTTACATTAAAATCAATAGAGCTGGGAGCTACAGGTCATTAATAGGAGCTGTAATTGGTTGCTATAGGCAACAAAGGGCATTCTTAGTATAAGACAGGTAATGTGTCAGATAATATAATGTTGATAGAGACAAACAGAGAGACAGAGACACACACACAGACTGATAAAGAGACAGAGACACACAGCGACACATAGACTAATACTGAGACACACAGGGACACAGAGTCTGATACAGAGACAGACACACAGAAACACAGAGACACAAAGAGAAACACACACACAGAGACTGATGCAGAGACACACATAGACTGACAAAGAGACACACAGAGACAGAGACACAGAGATAGAGATACAGAGACATAGACAGAGACACAGACATGAAGTCACAGAGACTAATATAGAGACAGAGAGAGACACAGAGACCCACACAGACTGATACAGAGACACACACAGACTGATACAGAGACACACACAGAAACATAGACACAAAGACTGATACATAGACTCACAGAAACACAGACACACAGAGACTGATACAGAGACACACAAAGACACACACAGAGACAGACTAATACAGAGACTGATACAGAAGCACACAGAGACATAGACACACAGACTGATAACTGATACAGAGACACAGAGGCACAGAGAAAGAGACAGAGACACACAGAGACACAGACAGAGATACACAGAGACAGACAAAGACAGAGACCCACAAAGACAGAGACACACACAGACAGAGACACACAGAGACACGGACACACACAGAAGCACAGATACACACATAGACACATTCACACACAGAGACACACAGACAGAGACACAGAGACACACAGACAGACACAGAGACAGACAGACACAGAGGCAGAGACAGGCACATAGACAGAGATACACAGAGACAGACAGAGACAGACACACACAGAGACCCACAAAGACAGAGACACGCAGAGACAGAGACACAAAGAGACACAAAGAGACACAGATATAGACACAGAGACACACATAGATAGAGATACACAGAGACAGACACACAGAGATACACACAAACACAAGCACAGACACACAGAGAAAGAAACACACAGAGACAGAGAGAGGGAGACAAACAGAGAGGGACACAGAGGGTGGGAGAGAGGGAGAGAGACAGTTACTATCCCGGGCACCGCCAGGTACTACAGCTAGTAAATATATATATATATATATATATATATATATATATATCTATTATGTATGTATCTATTACCCCCTACACATGCTCTGCACCCACTCTGGCCGCAGCTACTGGGCCCACTGGAATCATGTCACAGGCTCCCCCTGATGTCATTACACTTATCCAGGGCCCACAGCAGTGTAGAGCAAGGGCGAAGCAGAGAGCCAGTGGCCAACTGCTCCTCAATGGTTTTCAACCATGCATCCGAGAAAATAGCAATGGTCCCCATCACCGAGAAGGCCCAGTCATTTTGCCACTGCATAAATTGCACCATATACATGACACACACATAGATACTATAGAAAAGATAGATGGGTTGGACTGGGGTGTCTGGGGTCCATAGGAGGAGTTAACTCTAGAGGCCACACAACAACTATATGCAATTAGCTGCAGGAGCCCCCCCACAGCCTCCTTTGCACAGCAGGAGCCCCCACACAGCCACCTATGCACAGCAGGAGCCCCCACACAGCCTCCTATACACAGCAGGAGCCCCCACACAGCCTCCTGCACAAAGCAGGAGCCCTCACACAGCCTCCTACAAACAGCAGGAGCCCCCACACAGCCTCCTGCACACAGCAGGAGCCCCCGCACATCCTTATGCACACAGCAGGAGCCCCCACACATCCTCCTGCACACAGCAGGAGCCCCCACACAGCCTCCTGCACACAGCAGGAGCCCTCACACAGCATCCTACACACAGCAGGCGCCCCCACACAGTCTCCTGCACACAGCAGGAGCCCTCACACAGCCGCCTACACGCAGCAGGTGCACCCACACAGCCTCCTGCACACAGCAGGAGCCCCCACACAGCCTCCTGCACACAGCAGGAGCCCCCACACAGCCTCCTACACACACTCCTACACACAGCAGGTGCCCCCACACAGCCTCCTGCACACAGCAGGTGCTCCCACACATCCTATTACACAGAGAAGCAGCCCTCACACAGCGGGAGCCCCCACACAGCCTCCTATGCACAACAGGAGCCCCCACACAGCCTATTGCACACAGCAGGTGCCCGCACACATCCTATTACACAGAGAAGGAGCCCTCACACAGCCTCCTATACACAGCAGGAGCCCCCACATAGCCTCTTATATACAACAGGAGCCCCCACAGATCCCATATAGACATAAAAAAAATTATACTCACCTAATCCTGATTCCCAGCACCGCAGCCTCAATATTCTCTTCTATGGTGGCCTGCGGAGGCAGCGCTATGCAATGATGTCACTGCACTGCCCTTGTTGATATACGGTCTCCTAAGACACAGGTCTGCAGGGGTATGTTGCTTAGGAGATGGGCAGTGATAGAGCATGGAGCTCTGTGCTCTGTCACAGGATTGAACTGTATCGTGGTGACGCCGACATAGTTCAGTGCGGTGGTTGCCGAAGATTCGGGGCTCCGGCCAAGACGTTCTGGGCCGGAGCTCCGGATCTTTAATGCCAATGGTGCCCCTGCTGGCGGGTCCCCTCTATGTCCAGTTGGAGAGCCCTTTGGGGCATTGACTGGTATCTGTGTGCCAGACCGATACTGGATAGATGATAGACAAATAGATATCAGATAGCTAGATAGATAGATGGATGGCTAGATAGATATATGATAGATGGATAGATAGATAGATAGATAGGGGGATACATAGATAGATAGGGAGATAGATAGATAGAAATATGATAGCTAGATAGGGAGATAGATATATGATAGATAGATATATGATAGATAGAGGGATAGAGATACATAGATATAGACAGATATGTAATAGATAGGCAGACAGACATTACACAGTATACAGGACACACACATGTTATACATAACACACACAGACAGCACATAATACATTACAGATGACACACAGCATGTTATACTCACATACAGTCACTTCCTGGGCTCCAGGATTTCAGTGTGGCTGTTGTAGCAGCATCTCCGACACTTCTGCTGCCCCTCCCCCTTTATTCTCTCTGGTAAAGACAGAAGGAGAGAGGACACAGAGCCGAGGGCAGGTGAGGGTGCCCCCTGCTGGAGCCTCTGCAGGGAGCCGACAGTACGCAGAGTGGAGGGGAGGGGGCGGATGGTATTGGAGGGGAAGGGAGGGGAGGGGGGGACGGATGTTCAGGGAGCCGTCAGTACACAGAGCGGAGGGGAGGGCGGCTGTGCAGGGATCCGACACTACGCAGAGCGGAGTGGAGGGGGAGGGGGTGCTCCCTGATGGAGGCTGTGCAGGGAGCCAACAGTACGCAGAGCAGAGAAGAGCAGAGTGGAGGGAGGGGAGGGGGGCGCTCCCTGCTGGAGCCTGTGCATTAGGAGCAGCAAAGTGAAAGTAACAGCTGCTCCCTGCGGCTCCTCCTCTGCTGTCGGTCTGCCGGCGCCCTGTGCGACCGCACAACTGGCACATGGCTAAAGCTGGCTATGGGTATTAGTTCCTTTGGCTAGTCAGCCCCCTATGGGCATGCTAACATGCTAATGAATGTGCAGTGTCAGAGATTGGTCACGCTCAACTCTCTGCTGCCATCGCGTCTGACTCCTGGACTTTGGCTCAGTGCGCATGATCCCGAACCTTCGGTCATGCGCACTGTGAAGCTGGGTGTACGCATCCTGGCTTCAATCTTGAGTAGTGCTCATGATCTAAACTCCGACATCATGCACACTGACCCAAAGTCCGACGTGATGGCAGCAAAGAGGTGAGTGTGACCATTTTCTGACGCTGCGCTCAAAGGGTGTGCTTGCATGTTAGAAAAGGGAACTAACACCCTTGCAACTAGTCCCTGGCCTCATTAGCATATCATATGGGATCTTTAGAAATACTTTTTCTAAATATACCTTTATCTATGCTACTATAGGCTGGGAGTATTATTCAGGGATTAGCAATATTGGTCGGTGGTTGACCTCCACCTTGCTATGCACCCCAATTTGGGATGTATTCCATCTGTCTAGATTTTGGCGGTTGGTGACTGTTCACATTAAGTCATCGGGCCTTGTCCACAGGCTATTTACTTCATGCAGCATTTGCTTGGACCTGTCCCGCCCACAGCCATGACTCAGTCATGGGTACGGGATTGAAATAGACCAGGTGAGTGCTGCTAAGAGCAGTTCTACTATTAATATGTGAGGCCGTATGGCACATTTTATAAAAATATTTTAGTGTAGGACTGCCTCAAATGAGATTTGCCGTGACGTGGCGAAGCAGCTCAAGAAATTGCAATTTTTTGCCAAAAATCTCAAAATTTTTATAATAAGTACAGTTTGGAATGTTTAGTGCTGAAGTGCACATTCGGTGCTGGCTTTTTGTTTTTTCTTCATTGAATTGGTCGGTGGTTGACCTCCACCTTGCTATGCACCCCAATTTGGGATGTATTCCATCTGTCTAGATTTTGGCGGTTGGTGACTGTTCACATTAAGTCATCGGGCCTTGTCCACAGGCTATTTACTTCATGCAGCATTTGCTTGGACCTGTCCCGCCCACAGCCATGACTCAGTCATGGGTACGGGATTGAAATAGACCAGGTGAGTGCTGCTAAGAGCAGTTCTACTATTCATATGTGAGGCCGTATGGCACATTTTATAAAAATATTTTAGTGTAGGACTGCCTCAAATGAGATTTGCCGTGACGTGGCGAAGCAGCTCAAGAAATTGCAATTTTTTGCCAAAAATCTCAAAATTTTTATAATAAGTACAGTTTGGAATGTTTAGTGCTGAAGTGCACATTCGGTGCTGGCTTTTTGTTTTTTCTTCATTGAATTGGTCGGTGGTTGACCTCCACCTTGCTATGCACCCCAATTTGGGATGTATTCCATCTGTCTAGATTTTGGCGGTTGGTGACTGTTCACATTAAGTCATCGGGCCTTGTCCACAGGCTATTTACTTCATGCAGCATTTGCTTGGACCTGTCCCGCCCACAGCCATGACTCAGTCATGGGTACGGGATTGAAATAGACCAGGTGAGTGCTGCTAAGAGCAGTTCTACTATTCATATGTGAGGCCGTATGGCACATTTTATAAAAATATTTTAGTGTAGGACTGCCTCAAATGAGATTTGCCGTGACGTGGCGAAGCAGCTCAAGAAATTGCAATTTTTTGCCAAAAATCTCAAAATTTTTATAATAAGTACAGTTTGGAATGTTTAGTGCTGAAGTGCACATTCGGTGCTGGCTTTTTGTTTTTTCTTCATTGAATTGGTCGGTGGTTGACCTCCACCTTGCTATGCACCCCAATTTGGGATGTATTCCATCTGTCTAGATTTTGGCGGTTGGTGACTGTTCACATTAAGTCATCGGGCCTTGTCCACAGGCTATTTACTTCATGCAGCATTTGCTTGGACCTGTCCCGCCCACAGCCATGACTCAGTCATGGGTACGGGATTGAAATAGACCAGGTGAGTGCTGCTAAGAGCAGTTCTACTATTCATATGTGAGGCCGTATGGCACATTTTATAAAAATATTTTAATGTAGGACTGCCTCAAATGAGATTTGCCGTGACGTGGCGAAGCAGCTCAAGAAATTGCAATTTTTTGCCAAAAATCTCAAAATTTTTATAATAAGTACAGTTTGGAATGTTTAGTGCTGAAGTGCACATTCGGTGCTGGCTTTTTGTTTTTTCTTCATTGAATTGGTCGGTGGTTGACCTCCACCTTGCTATGCACCCCAATTTGGGATGTATTCCATCTGTCTAGATTTTGGCGGTTGGTGACTGTTCACATTAAGTCATCGGGCCTTGTCCACAGGCTATTTACTTCATGCAGCATTTGCTTGGACCTGTCCCGCCCACAGCCATGACTCAGTCATGGGTACGGGATTGAAATAGACCAGGTGAGTGCTGCTAAGAGCAGTTCTACTATTCATATGTGAGGCCGTATGGCACATTTTATAAAAATATTTTAGTGTAGGACTGCCTCAAATGAGATTTGCCGTGACGTGGCGAAGCAGCTCAAGAAATTGCAATTTTTTGCCAAAAATCTCAAAATTTTTATAATAAGTACAGTTTGGAATGTTTAGTGCTGAAGTGCACATTCGGTGCTGGCTTTTTGTTTTTTCTTCAATCTTGAGTAGTGCTCATGATCTAAACTCCGACATCATGCACACTGACCCAAAGTCCGACGTGATGGCAGCAAAGAGGTGAGTGTGACCATTTTCTGACGCTGCGCCCAAAGGGTGTGCTTGCATGTTAGAAGAGGGAACTAACACCCTTGCAACTAGTCCCTGGCCTCATTAGCATATCATATGGGATCTTTAGAAATACGTTTTCTAAAGATACCTTTATCTATGCTACCATAGGCTGGGAGTATTATTCAGGGATTAGCAATATGCACCCAGAACTGTGTGTGGTTCTAGGTGCATATTGCGTCTGACAGGTTCACTTTAGATATACAGTACAGTATATTCCTTGAAAAAGTCCTACCACTGAGCACCAATATCAAGACCAGAATCCAAAACATAGTAAACATAGATTGTGAATTGGCTCTTATATCTGATATGCCAAGAAGAAAGGACTTACTGTTAATTACTAGCACACTAACAGTTAATACAAAGTTTATATTCGCCATTGCATGCAATACTAATAACAAAAATTGTATAAATATAAAGTTAGTATGAGTACTCCCATGTAACAGTCTAGAAAAATCTTTAAGATTTTACTACTTCTCCATACAGTAAAGGCTGGTATTATAATTGTAAAACTAATTAAAAAAATCTGAATGACATTCTGTGTGACAGTGACATCAGAGGATTCATTTAGATTTTTAATTTTGAATCTGCAGATGATATGCAATTATTGAGGTTGGGTAAGAATTGGAATATCCTCTGCAAATGTTTTGTAGGCTGAATATTAATTTGACATTTGAAATGTAATATCGCTGGTATTCAAGCTACGTACTCACTGTATGCTATTAGGACAAATATTATGTGCCCTATGGGGAATTCTATGTTCAAGTGTTCTTCATAACAGCTGCCTACATTTATCAAATCTATACTAATTATTAAAGCAAGGGTGATGTATAGCAACAAAACACTACAAATGAACAATATAGTTTAATGGAAAACCTTCCATTAACAGTTTTGCTACTGGCAATTCCAGAACATAGGCATCATCAAAAGTAACACATGGATAAGACTAGAGAAAGACAATGTGAAATATTTACTTTTTTATCATACTCAGATATAAAATATTGCTTTTACACACTTTAAGTGATATGTTCTGTTACGTTTGTGTGTATTATGCAAGTAGCAAAATTTTAAGAGGTGGAATTATAAATGAAGTAAACTCACAAAAGTTTCCTTTAAGTTTAGAATAGTTCTGAATAACTGAGAGTATTTTAAGTGGTACAGTTTGATGGATAAATATTTTGATTTGGCATTTCCACACAATTGATCTTTTGCTTTTAAAACTGCAAAACAAAAGATCAATCATGCGGATGTGCCAAATCTGCAGTACAAAGACAGGATATCACACTTGGTGTTTGGAAAAATAGAAGCTTAAACCTGTCACCAGATTTTTCACTATTAAACTAAAAGTATCCCCTTCTGCAGCTCCTGGGCTGCATTCTATGAAGGTGCACCTTGGCCCTGACTTCTCTTCAGGACCCCAAAAATGGATGGGAGTCAGGAAGGGGAAGGAGAGTCAGGGCACAAGGTGAACATTCATAGAATGCAGCCCAGGAGCTGAAGAAGGTGACACTTTTAGTTTAATAGCTAAACAGTACAGAGATCTTTCTAATGCTCTTTATAGACATAGGCCTGAAATGATGACAAGGGGCATCCTTTAAATCTTGAGGAAAGAAGGTAAAATCACAGATGGTGATTCTGTACTGTAAGAGCAGTGAGACTATGGAACTCTCTGTCACATGATATTATAATAGTTGATTCACTACAAAGGAGGACCTGGATGCTTTTCTTGAAAAATATGCAGTGATGAGCAAAAGAGTAACAATGTTTTGAAATTTAGATTTTCAGACTCCATATCTCACCATCCACTACATCTTTAAGCATAAGCCTAAAGCCCCATCACATTAAGCGACTTACCAGCGATCCTGAAAACGATGCGACCTGATAAGGATCGCTGGTAAGTTGCTGGGGGGGTCGCTGGTGAGATATCACACAGTCAGACCTTAACAACGACTCAGTAACGATACAGGTTGCAGTGGCGACCTGTATAACGATCTCTGCTGTCATTGGGACCCTGTCACACAGTGTCACACATAGCGATGCGTCCTGCCCAGCAGGACATTGCCTTTGAAGAAAATGGTCCAGGACATTCAGCAATGACTGGCGACCTCACAGCAGGGGCCAGGTCATTGCTGGATGTCACACACAGCGACATTGCTAGCTAGATCGCTGTTGCGTCACAAAAAACGTGACTCAGCAGCGATGTCGCTAGCGATGTCGCTTAGTGAAACGTGGCCTTAACTTCATTTTCTAAACAATCATCTTGCCTATCTCATATGTAAATTTGAGTTGTAACTATTTAGCATATGATTAGTTATGCAGATTCTTGTCATTTTACAGCATTGTTACTGTTTTTTTCCTGGTGTTTAAAAAAATTATATATTCCTGTATGCTACAAATTGCAACCTGTTCTCACATTCCCTAAAAGTGCAGTATTATATTAGGTTGAAAGGTCACTGGTTTGACTTGCAGAGCAGTCATGAAGAAGGTTTAACAAGAACAGAAAAACAGCAGCATCCAGCTCATCGATAGTGGTCTCTCCACCAACAACACACATGGCGGTGGAGGTGGCGCGTATGCTTCATAATAGTGAGATCACAGATGTCCGTGCAAGCACCATGCGACGCACATTGCACTTGTCTGGAATTTTGACCTAAAAAAAGGTGAAGATGCCTCAAATGTAATATCATCATAAAAAGCTCCAGTTTGTAAAGAAGTATGAAAAGTGGACAGTACAAGATTAGATACGGGTGATTTGGAGCAATGAGTCAAAAGTCAGTAGACTAGGCTCAGATGGGTGCAATTGGGTCTGAAAAAAATTAGGTAAAAAGGTGCTAATGGATTGAGAAATTGAAGGAACTGTCAAGTAAAGGAAACCTGATGATATGATATAGGATTATTTCACAGCCAAAGGATACGTTGGATATGTGACCGGACTGATGATGGTCTCAATGCGAATCTTTATGTGAGTATTCTACAAGAAGAGTTACTTCGTAGACTCAAGTACTATGGCTATGAAAATGATGACATAGTGTTCTAGCAGGACAACAACCCAAAGTATGCATTGAGATTGGTGAAGAAATGGTCAATGACAGTTAAGTAAAGGTGCTGGATTGGCCCCTTCAGTCCCCAGACCTCAATCCAATCAAATACTTATGGGTTGAAGAAAAAGCCGTATACATACCCAAGTGAGTTGACCAGCATCAAGCAGAATTGGGTACATGTAGGAGAGACCTGGGATCAGATGTCAGTTGAGACATGCTTGACTCTGATAGAGACCATGTTCAGAAGGATTCAGGCAGTGTTAAAAGCCAATAGTGGATTTACATAATACTAAATTATACAAATTTAAATTTAAATTTTAATGAGCAAAGCAGTAACAATGCAGTGACATGACAAGAATCTTCAGAACTAATCATATTCTAAATAGTTGTAAGTCAAATTTCTGTATAAGATAGCCAAGATGATTGCCTATAAAATGAAGGTAGCTTGAAGCTCAAAGCTGCAGTGCCTGGAGATATGGAGCCTGAAAGTCAAAAGTTCAAAACATTATTACCCTTTTGCTTGTCAGTGTAACATTATAGGTTATGGTTACTAAATTCAGAGTAATAGAAAGTTGATCCAAAGAACTGATTTGATTGCTTTATGTGGAGTAGGGAAGGAAGGATAAGTAGCATCTGCCTCCTGGGGTTTTTGCTTCCTTCTGGATCAACATGTTAGGCTATTAGTTGAGCTCAATGGTCTTATTTCTACATTCAACCTTAAAAGTGATTAAATTATGAAACTACAATAATTGTAACTATCTAAAGCTTTGCATTCATGGCAGTCTTTCTAATTACAGCTGTCCCAGGACAAATGAAAGATCTAAAAAGGACTTATTTTTTAAGTACTGTATTAACTACAATATGTGAATCTCTAAGTGGCACAATCTCATAGCATGGCAGGTACTGTATTTTATTGAGCAGACACAAAAATTTTTTTAACTTAGGCTCCTTCACACGTCAGTGAAAAACACAGACGTTTTTCACTGACATGTTAAAGGTACGTATGTCCTCCGTGTGCTGTGATTTTGGCACACGCATAATCTCCATGAGCTATCCGTGATAATACACGGAGATCAGGTACTTATTATACTCACCTGTCCATGCTCCTGCTGTCCGTGGTACTGATTTCTCCCGGATGCTGTTTCTGTCCGCCACTGTCTCACCCATGCAGCTACTTCCAGGTCAGCTGTGCAGTGCATAGCTGCATACGTATGAGAATAATTAGCCGTCTTGGAAGCATGAAACAGTAGCGGCCGGAGACAGCATCGCTGAAGAAGGTGAGTTTAAAAAGCTTTTTATTTCAAATGCCCCTCCACTATCTAAATTTAGAATTCCATGATAATATATGAAAAAATGCATTTTCTAAACCACACACCCCCTTTTAAATGAAGACTATGCAGACTTCAATCTGTCAATCTCTAACAGCAGCATTTAATGTGCACTATCGGGGGAGAAGCTAGTCATTCCATGTGGCCATCGGTAGAACTATCACATGATCACACTGCTCCAATGGGTTACCATGACAGCCAGGGGTCTGCTAAAGACCTCTATGCTTATTATGACAGTTCTCCTGTGAAAGTCAACATTTTAGAAACCTTGATTTTCAGTATATATAGTATTGCTGATGCACTGCTATGTATAGTACAAGTGATCCGAAGATAGCAGGTTCTAGGCACCTAAATGGACTAACAAATACAGTAAAAATTTAATTTTTGTTTTTAAAAATATGAAAAAATATTTTTTTTTCAAATCACCACCATTTTGCCCCACTAAAAATAAATTAATTAAAAAACTACTTGATATTGATGGGTTCATAAAAATCCAATCTATCAAAATATTAGACATTAATCTGATAGGCAAATGGCATAATTAACAAAAAAGTCAAAACACCAAAATTATGATTGTTTGTCCAACGCAAGAATGCAATAAAATGTAATAAGAGGTGATCAAAACAGTGTATCACCTCAAAATGATATCAGTAAAAATGTCATCTCATGGAGCAAAAAACGCTCCAATACAAACCCATGTCCCGAAAATTTTAAGCTTTTCAGGTGTCGGAAAATGACAACACATGCAAATTTTTTTTTTTTTTAATTTCAGAATATTTTTCACTACCTAAATTTTTTTAAAAATCTTTGCGCGTTTGGTATCTGCTTGATCATACTGACCCGGAGAACCAGATTTCCCTGTCATTATTAGTGTGCAGTTAGAATGGTAAATAAAAAAAGAGTAAAAAAAATTGTGGAATGACACTTTTTTTTGCAACTTTAACACACTTTTAATTTTTTTTCCTACTTTCCAGTGATTCACATGATAAAATGAAGAGTTTCAATCAAAAGTATAACTTGAAGATAGCGCTCCTTAGGAAGTTTCATATATAAGTTCCTTATTCCTTCACATAATACCAGCAGCAACATTTCAACCTGTATGTAGGAATAAAGAACTTATATAAGAAATTTCCTTAGGAGTGCTGTCTTTAATTGGTTCTAAGGATTTTCCATCGAGTGGCTCCCTTGGGTTTAATATGGCTATGACGATTTCTTATCCCTAATGTGTGCTGCAGACTTGCTTATTTGTTTTTCAAAGTATGACTTTTCCTGCAAAAAATCAAGGCTTTGTATGGTTATGTAGCAGAAAACTAAAAAAGTTATGGCTCTTGGAAGAAGGGGAGAAAAAACGAAAACTGAAAAAATTAAAAATGTCCTGGTCATGAATCGATTAATTGTAAATCTCTAATTAATCCTAGGCATTAAATCATTTAGGCACTAAACCATAACAACTGTAGACCACAAAACATACTGGGCCCACCATTCAGAAATGAAGGAAAAGGGTTTTTTTGGCTCATGCAAAAATAGAATCACCTGGGTCCTTTCTCAAATCGACGATGCAGGGAGGTCAACTCTGTGTTCAAGGAGGCAATATCCAGCAATAGTAAAAAAACGTTTTCCCGCAACACATCCAATCCATAAAATTAAAAAGCCATTTATTTCCAAAAATTTAAAACAACACTAAGTTATAGGAATATCCATAAAAGCATAACACATGTCTTACGCATTGGGGGAGTGTCCATTTATCATTTAGCATATCTACTTACATTCACTTGTCCAATATGTCTAGGTCTAAGAGCCCATAGGGTTCGAAATACTTAAGACATGTTTTATGCTTTTATGGATATCCATAAAACTTAGTGTTGTTTTAAATTTTTTGGAAATAAAGGGCTTTTTAATTTTATGGATTGGACATGTTGCTGGAAAAAAGTTTTTTTCACTATTCCTGGGCCCACCCGTCACTCAAACTAGATAATACCATCAATATGAGCACATTCGATGATATAGGTCCAAGTCTGACTGATGAGAATACTTTGCTATAATGACTAATATGGACAGGTAAAGTTTACTGCTTAGTTTACAGCAAATCTTTCGAACACTTTAGCATGAGAGCTTTTTATATTTCCAATTAGAGCTTTTCATCTTTACTGGAAATTGCTTCTATGTTGCTGCAAATTGTATTTATCTGCATCAATGCTTTATACTATGAGGAGCAGAATATTTAGCCACCTCAATAATATGTCCATTTGCAAATGAATAAACTATTTTCGGCTATATGAAATTTGTAATATTTTTTTCCACAAACATAAAACCAGTGAAAAGTATTTAGCATTTCTTGCCATATACAGTATTACAAAGGAAATAACCTCCAGGTTTTGTTGATGCTGGCACTGAAGCTGCGGCTTGTCAGTACTCTTGAGCAATGCGTGTGAAGCATGGCTTCAGCTTGGCATGATTGCACTGATGAAAGACCTTGGATGTAAAGAGCTATCATCAGCCTAAAGAGAGCAAGCAGTCCACATTTCTCCTTGTTGTTTAAGCTGCTTAGAATTTATTATTCCTTTCTGTTGTGTGCCCTCCCTGGGCTGTTCACTTTTTCAAGGATAGAGCTTAGCACTTGCATCCTTAATCCTAAATTTACTGTATATTTACTGTAATCGTAAAAAAATGAAAACATTAAGGTTCTGGGCAGTAAGAAAAGATTGTGTATGTGTTGTATTAAATATTTGAAACTGAGCTTCACAATTTCAAATGTAAATATATGAAAATACTTAAAGTGAACAGTTTAATAGAAAACCTTACATCAATAGTTTTGCAACTAGTAATTTCAGAACTCAGGCATCATCATATATTCTGACTCCATGGCTAATCGGCAAGTGTAGGGCTTTAGAGGCATGGTTTCTATGGATGGACCACCACTCACACAAAGCCATTTCCTCGGATAGCTTAAGTTGACGTCAGAGGCATGTATGAAGATGCTAGCAAGCTGGATGACAAACATTATCTGACAATGTGAAGGAACTAGAGACATGGCGTGGTGATGATTGCGCTGCTGAGAAAGCATGTGTGAGGTTCTCAGACTTTTTGCCTTGTTTTCTGTCTTTTTGTGTTAATCTGTTTTTTTCCATTGGCCATCTTGCTTCCTGTTCTGCTGACCTCACTTTGCCCTCAGTCAATATGGGATCCTTAGCTTCTACATTCCCGCCCTGTTTCCTGCCAATTACCTGCTTAAGCCACCTCAGCTGACGGACCAGTGCTTCTGAATCCTATTTGCAGCTTGTCTGTACCCTGGTGTTCTGAAGTCTTTGGGACTAACCATGTTTCAGCCATCCTATGTTTCAGATCCCTAGAACTTGTGTCTATACAGGAACTTTTCTGCTTTGCCATGGACACTTACAAGGAAAGTAAGAGAGACTCTGAAATGTGACTAGAGACTTTTGCTTAACTTTGAGGATCTATTCCTGCTTTCTTTGTTCCCAGCCAGAGCACCCTGCAAATGTTAAACTCTTCTCATGTTTTGTGCACTTACTTGTATGAAGTAATACAAGACCTCTTTAACAAGCTTGTGTCTCCCATGTTTCCTTGCACCCATGCACTAGACTCTATACAACAGTATTTAATACCTTACAGAATGAAAGACCAATATGCAGGATCCAGATGAAAGACAGTTTATTTCTCAACGCGTTTCAAAATAGTCACACTTCTTCCTCCGTAGACCCATCAAATTCTATCTCTATTGGAGGAGGAAGAAGGATGGGGTTACTTACATCACGGAGAGAGAGAGGACAATCTTCTCAAAAGGGCAAACCTTATTACATAGCAGTTTAATATAATGACACTACATACTGTATAATTCCCAAGGTGTGGGACATGATATCAACAGTCACCAATGAATAAGATTAGAGGAAGATGATTTTAAATATTTACTTGTATAAACTACTCAGATAAAAAATTTGATCTTTACACTCATTAACTAATTATTTCTGATATGGTTGTGTATATTACACAAATGGTAAAAATAATTAATTGACTAACAAAGTAGTTGAAAATAAGTTAATTCTCAAAAGTTTACTTGTAGTTCAAAATGGTTGTGATTATGTGATAGTATTTTAGATAGCATACTTGATGGTTCTTATAAAGTATATGAAGAATATTTATATTTGCTATATTCACAAAATTGTTCTTTTGTTTTTACAAGTGCAATAATGGTGAATGTAAAAAGTTATTTAAGTTTACCTTTCCCATTTATATCTGCCCAAGGATGAATTAAAGGTTTGGAAAAGACTGATTTTCTTATTATTGTACTAATCACATTATCTGAATCTCTCAGGGGCATTATCTCATTATCTGGTGTATATTTCCCTGAGCAAAAACTAAGAATGAAATTATCAAGTCAACTTGTGAAAAAGTGTAAGAGCTAATATTTAATTCCTTTTAATGCTTTTGAAGGAGCAGGCACCATACCCATTGCCATCATTTGCCAGGGCAGTAATATTAGCAAATTCAGGTCACAATTGGTCAACCTTTTCATCCACCAAGCATATGAGTGGAAATGAAGCAAAGGCCATTATAAATAATATCGCAAATCACTCATCTCTATCCCAGCAGGATGATGGTACCTCTGAAGGTGACAATGTTAGTTTGTTTCAGTGTTCTGCACAGAATGGTCTACCTCATTAGAAATTACTAAGAAGCATAATTTTGGATATTTTTTATAAAAAAAAAATGACATGGAAAGTCTTTCAGTAAATGATGTCATTAAATAGGATGTTAGTTAGTATTGGGTTACCATTAATTTCCATGGGGAGGTCACCTTGACATTTCTAAAGCTTTTTAACAGCTTGAATAGGTTTATAGGGTAATAAAAGACCCCAAATGTAGAGATGAGCAAATATATTTAAGTGGTTTTGAATTCTACTAATATTACAAATATTCACAGATTAGTCAAAATGGAGGTCTACTGGCCATAATGTTGTTGAACTATAAAGAGCCATCAAAATGTTACAACATTTAAAAAAATAGTTATATTCACCTTACTGCTAAACTTTTCAGCCTCTTCACTCTGCACTGTCCCTGATCTGGTCCTCATTCCATCTTTTCTTCACTAAAAACGAGCATTTAATCCCTGGGTCTCTTCATTCAAGGTTGGGACTTTAAGCTCTTAATGATGCCTGGGAGGTTTTTGCACATGCATGAGTAAGGTCATGAATTATGTCTTGGCGTCGTGATTTTATGCATCATTGGCATTGTCAGTGCCAGATGTCCATGTCTACAGAGGGAAAAATCCTTGGGATTTTAACACTCAGCAGTGATAATAAAAAATACACCAAGGAGAGACATGGTGAAGAGCGGAGGGACTGGAGAGGGGAGTAGTGAGGGGAGTATAAATATTTTTTGATCTTCCTTTTATGTTCATTATTCTCTGGGAACTGGAGAGACTCGAGAGCATAATAAATGTAGACATCATCGAGGATTGGAACGAACAATTTGCTGCAGCCCAACAGAGTCCATGTGCTCTGTAGAGTCTTCAAACCAGGACATATTGTACCCCAAGTGAGAAACCTACCACTAGACCAATGAGAGGAAGGTGAATTTGACCTGCATCCTTACTCCTATGCATGAGATATTTACCTAAGGTGCTGCAAACATACTTACCATGTTTTGAGAGCATAATAAGGGAAATTCATCAAATCAAATTTCTTGAAAAAGTCAACATAATTTGGCAAATTCAAATTTTGTCAGAACTGCTCATCTCTAATCAAAGGGTTTCTCTTGTACTTACAGGAGAGGTAGAGCTTTTGCAGTATTGCAGTTCAAAAGAAATTGATTAACTGCCAATCAAATTATTTTAAACATTTTAGGAATCTGGCAAATTTGAATTTGAAAAGATACGATAATTTCTAATAAGCGCAAATTGGTGATTATTATTAGGGTTTCTAATCACCAATGTGATTTTCCATCCATCTTCAACAGGCTATAGACCAATAATTTTAAACCCTTTAGCCCCTGGTGATTTTCCGTTTTTCGCTTCCCTTTTTCTGAGAGCCGTAACTTTCTTATTTTTCCCTCAATCTTGCTATATGAAGGGCATGTTTTTTGTGGCATGAGGTGTACTTTTAAATTAACTCATAAGTTTAACCTTATAATGTGCTGAAAAATGGCAAAAAAAATCCAAGTGCAGAAAAATTGTAAAAATAAGTGAAATTGCACAATTGTTTTTAGGATATTTTATTCACTGTGTTCCCTATATGGTAAAACTGATGTGTCAGCATGATGCCTCAGGTCGGTATGAGTTTGTAGACACCAAACATGTATAGAGGTTTACTTTTATCTAAGGAGTTAAAAAAACAACAGACGTTTGGCCAAAAAAAAGTGCCGCACTTTTTGCGCCATTTTCTGTAACCCATAGCATTCACAATTTTTAAGATTTGGGACTCAGGGATAACTTATTTTTTGTGTCTGAAGAGGACATTTTTAATGGTACTATTTTTGTGCAGATGTTATATTTTGATCGCCAGTTGAAATTTGCGCAAGATTTGCGATGACCAAAAATTGTAAATTTGGTGTTTGGAACTTTTTTTGCTGCTACGCCGTTTACCAATCAGAATAATTGATTTTATATTTTGATAGATCGGACATTTCTGAAAGCGGCAGTACAAAATGTGTGTGTATTTTTTATTTTTTTAACCCTTTAATTTTCAATGGGGCAAATGAGGGTGATTTGAATGTTTAGGTTTTTATTTCAGTTTTTTTTTTTAATTTTTTACCTTTTTTTTATTTTACTAGTCCCCCTAGGGGAATATATAAGGATCAGCAGCTAGATTGTTTATTCATGTCTGCTGATCAGAGCTGCACAGCTTGGACCTGCAGAAATGCTAGTCTTCCGTTAAAGGTGGAACTCTGAGTCATGATAGAGGCAGGGGTCATCACATGACTCTGTGCTACTATGGCAACCATCGCCTCCCTATGATCACATTACCCTCCGATGGCACTGGGTTACTAGTTACCCGCTTTCACATTTTGACACAGCGATTTAAGGGGTTAGTTAACAGGAGTGGGTAAATCGCGGATCCACCTGTATGGCACATATGTCTGCTGTTCAAATCAACAGACATGTGCAGGGATCACCGCTGTCTGCCCGCAGCAGCCCGTTGTGATCACCCCTTCATGATTAGGATGTACCATTATGTCCTCAGTAAAGGGGTTAATGAATTGGGGTAAGATCAGTTAAATTTTCTTTTTGGCATTTGAGGCCTATAACTTGCCTTACTATTAAAATATGGTGAATATTATAGTAGGAAGCACAATTTTTTTTAGTAATTTATAGGAGCAAATATTTCCTCTCTTGGATGGTGCTATTGGTCAATACATTTTCTAATCATACTTGAATTTGCCAATGATCATGAATCACCCTAGTATACTAAGGTGTATATTGGGTATCACAGTACATAAAAGACCATAGGAAAAAAATCCCCTAAAAAATACTTTATTTAAACCATTAAAACCAGATAATTACCCAAAATAAGTAATATACATTATATAGAATACATAAGTGCAGTATTGTACAGAATGGGATTGTCCAATGCCCTATCACTCTCCCTTCTTTGACGCGGAGGTTGGCATGCTAGTCAATGTAATGGTGCCCCCACTCAACGATGGCTTACCTTCATATCCCTATGCTGGTCTTAAGTGCAGATAGTCTGGGAACAGAGAGGTGACAATCAATTGTACAGTTTCACAATCATGCACACACTTAAATATCAAAATAAGGATGTAAAACATCCCTAACTGTCAAATGAGTAAAACCCTAATGGATAATATGATTACCCTAAACAGTGAGAACCTAATAACACCTTCCCCAAAAGCTTCAAAGGTAGAAATATGGGTTTAACACCTCATACAGTTAGGTCCAGAAATATTTGGACAGTGACACAGGTTTTGTTATTTTAGCTGTTTACAAAAACATGTTCAGAAATACAATTATATATATATATATATTATGGGCTGAAAGTGCACACTCCCAGCTGCAATATGAGAGTTTTCACATCCAAATCAGAGAAAGGGTTTAGGAATCATAGCTCTGTAATGCATAGCCTCCTCTTTTTCAAGGGACCAAAAGTAATTGGACAAGGGACTCTAAGGGCTGCAATTAACTCTGAAGGCGTCTCCCTCGTTAATCTGTAATCAATGAAGTAGTTAAAAGGTCTGGGCTTGATTACAGGTGTGTGGTTTTGCATTTGGAAGCTGTTGCTGTGAGCAGACAACATGCGGTCTAAGGAACTCTCAATTGAGGTGAAGCAGAACATCCTGAGGCTGAAAAAAAAGAAAAAATCCATCAGAGAGATAGCAGACATGCTTGGAGTAGCAAAATCAACAGTCAGGTACATTCTGAGAAAAAAAGAATTGACTGTTGAGCTTGGGAACTCAAAAAGGCCTGGGCGTCCACGGATGACAACAGTGGTGGATGATCGCCGCATACTTTCTTTGGTGAAGAAGAACCCGTTCACAACATCAACTGAAGTCCAGAACTCTCTCAGTGAAGTAGGTGTATCTGTCTCTAAGTCAACAGTAAAGAGAAGACTCCATGAAAGTAAATACAAAGGGTTCACATCTAGATGCAAACCATTCATCAATTCCAAAAATAGACAGGCCAGAATTAAATTTGCTGAAAAACACCTCATGAAGCCAGCTCAGTTCTGGAAAAGTATTCTATGGACAGATGAGACAAAGATCAACCTGTACCAGAATGATGGGAAGAAAAAAGTTTGGAGAAGAAAGGGAACGGCACATGATCCAAGGCACACCACATCCTCTGTAAAACATGGTGGAGGCAACGTGATGGCATGGGCATGCATGGCTTTCAATGGCACTGGGTCACTTGTGTTTAATGATGACATAACAGCAGACAAGAGTAGCCGGATGAATTCTGAAGTGTACCGGGATATACTTTCAGCCCAGATTCAGCCAAATGCCGCAAAGTTGATCGGAAGGCGCTTCATAGTACAGATGGACAATGACCCCAAGCATACAGCCAAAGCTACCCAGAAGTTCATAAGTGCAAAAAAGTGGAACATTCTGCAATGGCCAAGTCAATCACCAGATCTTAACCCAATTGAGCATGCATTTCACTTGCTCAAATCCAGACTTAAGACGGAAAGACCCACAAACAAGCAAGACCTGAAGGCTGCGGCTGTAAAGGCCTGGCAAAGCATTAAGAAGGAGGAAACCCAGCGTTTGGTGATGTCCATGGGTTCCAGACTTAAGGCAGTGATTGCCTCCAAAGGATTCGCAACAAAATATTGAAAATAAAAATATTTTGTTTGGGTTTGGTTTATTTGTCCAATTACTTTTGACCTCCTAAAATGTGGAGTGTTTGTAAAGAAATGTGTACAATTCTTACAATTTCTATCAGATATTTTTGTTCAAACCTTTAAATTAAACGTTACAATCTGCACTTGAATTCTGTTGTAGAGGTTTCATTTCAAATCCAATGTGGTGGCATGCAGAGCCCAACTCGCGAAAATTGTGTCACTGTCCAAATATTTCTGGACCTAACTGTATATTATCATTGAAGAATAAACAAAAAGCCAGCACTAAATGTGCACTTCAGCACTAAAAATTCCAAACTTATTATAATACAAGTAAAATATATCTTTGTACCGTGTTAGCCAGTAGAGATAAAAAAATCGTTTAAAAGAACTGAGAGTCCTCAGTGGTTGATACCTTTTAATGGCTAACTGAAAAGAGGGTAATAATTGCAAGCTTTCGAGACTACTCAGGTACCTGAGCCATTAAAAGGTATCAACCACTGAGGACTCTCAGTTCTTTTAAACTTATTATAAAAATTTGAGATTTTTGCCAAAAATTTGCAATTTCTTGAGCTACCCTGCCCCAAATCTCAAATAGCTACCCTACCCTGCCCCAAATCTCTTTGGGGCAGTCCTACTCTAAAATATTTTTATAAAATGTGCCAGATGGCCTGACATATGAAATAGTAGAACTGCTCTTAGCAGCACTTACCTTGTTTCTTTCAATCCCGTACCCATGACTGAATCATGGCTGTGGGCGGGACAGGCCCAAGCAAATGGTGCATAAGGCCTCCGACACACATCCGTGCTGCCGGTAGTGTTTGGCAGTTTTTTCACGTACCGGCGGCACGGAGAAACGTGGACCTATGTTTTCACTATTGTATGGACACATGTAAGTATTTTGGAACGGAACGTGTGTCCGTTCCGTACTTATGTGTGTCCATGATTTTTCCACGCTGACATGTCCACGTATTCTCCGACAGCACGGGTGTCACACGGCCCGCACCCGTACCACACGGATGTAGTGTGGCTGCGGTTCCATGTGACACGCGCCGGAGAACACGTGTCATTAATTTTAAAATAAAAAAAACAAATACTCACCTCCACCAGCCCCGCAGATTCTACCGCTGCAAACTGTTTCTGCCGGCCGCCACTCGTTATGAGCATGTAAAGGAGGTGGGCGTGCTGTCCCGGGCACTGATCTCCGCCCCTCTGTTCCGCCGAAAGCAGCGTCAGCAGAGAGTGGGCAGGGCTGGAGCCAAAGATCAGGACCCTGGACAGCAGCGTGAACCACGTGAGTATGTAAATTACCTGTTGTCCATGTGCTATCGCAGATAGCACATGGAGAACACATGTGGACCGCACGTACCTGAGACACGTACATACAGAAAATTAGATTCTAGATAATTTGTAAACAAATAATCTCCAATATGATTCATGCTCCTGTTGCCAGGATAACCAATCCAGGAAAAAAAAAGTAATACTGCAAAGCACAATCTATACATGCACTGATCCACCACTTCATTTAGTGATCTTAAAAAACACAACATTTAATTGCAAACACATATCCTCATATAAGGTAATGGATAACATCTAACAAATGCTGAAGAAGTAACCACACGTCAAATAAATGGTAGTCGGACTAATAATAATGCTGTCACTTAGCTTAGGGGGTTGAAGATCCCACACCAATAACCAGATTCCTTCTGCCCAAACATTGTAGCCGAATAGCTCCTCACCTGATGAGTTTCCCCCCCGGTTCCATGCTCACCGGGGATCTTCAGGGGCTCACATAATAGGGTGTGTACAGATGGCAGTGATGTAATACTGTCAACCAGCCGCCCTGTTTCAATAGACACTACTGAGCATGGTGAATCCCGCTTTTTAAATGTATTTGAAAATGGCACCACTGCCACTTCCGGGCCAACATCAGAGGACGTGACATCCTCGTGTCATAGATTGGAGTGCAGTGCATTCCATGCGGCCTCCTACTATACAGGCTCCAAAGTAGAGCCCCATCAATGCCACTACCTTTCGGAGTGACGTCACAGTACCTGCCAACATCGGATACAAGGTATCTATGATGGCGCTGCCTGTTTGCGTCACATCGCCAGAAAGTCGTCAGTCACATGACGAGGGATGGATCAGGTGATTACAGTGCCGTATTACATACCCACCGTGCATGCATTGTTGGACCTCAGCAGGATCTCATTATTCAATTTACAATAGTATAAATCAGCGGCATTGTCTCACCTTCCTGACGGACCCTTGGGGAAGTTATGTGTATGAAACGTGCGTCGGGCTTTAGAGGTGTGCTGGAGAGCATACTTACACCTAGTCATTTACAGATATGTAGCCTATATTCACCTATTAATCAGGGTACTATTGCAAGAATTTGGATTAAAATGGATTATTGGCAGGCAGTATCTCTGTGGGTTAATTTGGTGTATGAATTTATTTCACTGTACTATGGGGGTATTGACACCCTGGTTACCCATATAATACTATGGATTACTAGCAGAAAATTCTGTGTTGCTGTGTGATTACCAATTCTTGGAGTGCTTTAGGGGTATTATTCTGCATACCCTCCCAGTAGCCTTTTTGTGTGTTTTTTTGCAATGGAGGCTCCATAATTTTATATATTAATTTTATTTTTAATCTTATTGTTAATAAAAATATTTTTAAAAAATAAAAAAATATGTTCTCTAACAAAAAATGATTTTTTTTTAAGTTATTTTTTCTTCTGGATTATTTATCCTATAGGAAGTGTTTTTAATTTAACATGCGTTTCACAGAGTCGGATACTGCGCAGGCTCGCAATCTCGAAAACAGGATATGGTGGAACGCAAATGCGCTCTATACACTCAGATGCTATGCAGGATCATAATACAAAATGTGAACATCGTAAACCTGCCTCTGCTTACAGAAGGGTGGACAATAACAGGCTGTGTGGAGTGCACTGCGGTCCAATCTATGACATGAAAACGTCACGACCTGTGACGTCGGCCCGGAAGTGGCAGCAATACCATTTTCAAATACATTTAAAAAGCGGAATTTTCCATGCTCAGTAGTGTCTATCGCGATGGAGGGGCTGGGCGGCAGTGTTATATCACTGCAATCTGTACACACTCCATTTTGGGAGCCCCTGAAGAATCACGGGGAGCACGGAACCGGGGGGAAATGCGTTAGTGAGGAGCTATTCATCAACAATGTTCGGGCAGAAGGAATCTGGTTATTAAGTTATTAAGTTAGCTAAGTGACAGCTTTATTATCAGGCCGACCACCATTTATTTGCCTTGTGGTTACTTCTTCAGGATATAAAGAAAAAAAGGAATACAAGGCACTCACCAGTTCTTTTTGCAGAAAAGTCTTATTTAATGTTCAGGTAAAAAAAGGGCATATTATGGTGGGGGGGAGAGACACGGACCACACACAAATGACAGCTGTTTCGCACCGGCAGCCGGCGCTTTGACAAGTCTCTCTTGTGGTTGCTTCTTCAGGATAAGTTAGATGTTATCCATTACCTTATATGAGGATATGTGTTTGCAATTAAATGTTGTGAGTTTTAAGATCACTAGACGAAGTGATGGATCAGTGCACGTATAGATTGTGCTTTGCAGGATGACTTTATTTCTCCTGGATTGGTTTTCCTGGGAAACAGGAGCATGAGTCAAATTGGAGAGTATTTGTTTACAAATTATTTAGAATCTAATATTCTGATTATCGTTTGTTGAGTACTGTTTACATATAAATATATAGACTTTATCAGTCAATGTTTACAACACTATGTTTACAGCAGTCAGTGTTTATCAAAACTTACACAGTACTTTGCTGTTACTACTTGGTCCTTTAAGTTACTTTTTTCTTCATTGTTTCAATGTATCTTTTTTTCCTGGGCACATAGCACTTTGGAATCTGAGATACCACTCCATTGGTTATATAATGAGGCATGATAATATATAAGGTCTTGACACAAAATTACTGAGATATTGAACTCATGTCCCTACCTTTGAACCTTTGGGGAAGGTGTTATAGGGTTATCACTGTTTGGGGTCATCATATTACTGATTAGGGTTTTACCTGTTTTACAGTTTGGGTTGTTTTTACATCCTTATTTTGATATTCAGGTGCATGCATGATTGTTTTATTATACAATTGATTGTCACCCCTCTGTTCCCAGACTATCTGCATTTGAAACCAGCATAGGGATATGAGGGTAAGCCATCGTTGAGTGGGGACGCCATTACGTTAATTAGGGTGCCAACCTCTGCGGCAAGGAATGAGGAGTGATAGTGCATTGGCCTGTCTCATTCTGTACAGTACACCAATTTTTATTCTGTATTTTTATTTGTTTTGGGAATTGTCTGGTTTTAATGATTAAAATAAAAAATGTTTAGGTTTTTTTTCTATAGTCTGCTCAGTTTGATTACCTTCTTGGTCTATCAGTATTGGTTATCCTATTACAGTACATACTAATATTTGATGTGGGAGATCTCATCGGTTCAAGCATTCCACAAATATTCTCTAATTGTGAAATTGCATTGGTAAATATAAACTAAAAAGTCTTGAACTGATGCAAATAATTTTTACCACGTGTCTAACCTGAATAGGACTGTTGTTTCCAAGCTGCCATACATGCCCTTTGTGTTGTTAATTAAAAAGACAAAAAGACAAAGGATTGTTTTTCTACAGCGTTTATCTAATGATATTCATAGATATGTACATTTGGACAAGCACTTAGGAAAAATCTTTTTTTGATTCCTGAGCGATTTATAATTTTGTAGAAGTCACACAATGTACATTTACCATGATTGCCTCCTCTCTATCCTTTCTGAGAATGACGATCATTAACCTTTAACCCATAGTAAAGGAGGTAAAATATCAGCAAAAAATTAATTTATTCACTTTTATATTGATTCTTCTTTTATACAGTATTACAAATCCTTAATTTATTTTGCAAAGCTATTAAAACATTCTCATTTTATTGATTGTATCTATGAAGGAATAATCTGTTCACAATATTCAGTATTCAGATACTTAGAACAAGCAAAGCTTTTGGAGTATAAATTTGTGTAAACTGGGTTAAGATAGTGGATATTTTCCTTTTCAAACAATTGTATTGATGGATGTGCAGAGAATCTGCATTATTGAATTCATATCTATCACTTCCAAAAAACATCCTACAACATTACAAGTCTCCTTACACAAATACGGTGAATGTTTTTGCAGTGTATTTGTAGGAAATGTTTCTGCAGACTTAAGCCTGCTTTACACGTTGCAATTTTGCATACGATTTCGTATGCGATTTGCAACGCCCCCATTGTATGTGTGGCACGTTCAATTGTTGAACGTGCCGCACAAACGATAACCCCTGTCACACGTACTTACATTCCATATGACCTCGATGTGGGAGGCGAACATTCACTTCCTGGAGTGGGAGGGAGGTTCGGCGTCACATCGACGTCATGCGGCAGCCTGCCAATAGAAGTGGAGGGGCGGAGCTGAGCGGGACATAAACATCCCACCCACCTCCTTCCTTACGCATTGTGGGCCGGGAGCCGCAGGACATAGGTAATTTCTGTTCATCGTTCCCGGGGTGTCACACACTGCGATGTGCGCTACCCCAGGTACGATGAACAATCTGACGTGCAATTCTAGAGACAGGTACGATGTGCATGCAATGAACGTTTTAACGTTCAATCGCAATCGCACGTACCTGTTACACACTGCAATGTACCTTACGATGCCGGGTGTGCGTCACTTACGACGTGACCCCGCCGACACATTGTAAGATACATTGCAGCATGTAAAGTGGGCTTAAATTGCACATTTTCCACAAATTTCACTCTCACATTGCAAAAGATGAAATCTACAAAAAGTATTCACGTGATTGAAATATTTTGTTGAAATAATATCTAATAACTTGGCTCTGTATTATGCTGCATCCAAAGCTGCAAAGATTTTCTGGAGCAAAAATTCAACGTACCCTTAGGGTATGTGCCCACGATCAGGACTCACTGTGTCCTAGACTCAGCAGATCCTTACCTTCGGGTCCGCAAGTCTTCTCCGCAGGAGTTCAGTGCGCTGCGGTCTCTTGCTTTTGTTCTCCCTAAGGAGGACGCATGCGAATCTGCAGCAAATAATTTACATGCCGAGGTCTGGAAACACGCACCACAGGTCAGTGTTTGCTGTGGAAAAAGCAAGCATAGTGGGCACGGGATTTCTAGAAATCCCGTCCACTATGCTTGTACTGTACAACAAAGTTTTTTTTACGCATCTGAAGCATGCTGTGTCCAAAACGCTGCAAACATTGATTGTGGGCACGCACCAGTTGTGTTCACATTGTTATATTTTTATTTACAATCTTACTTTATTTAAAAACAAGTTTATACATCTGTCTTTTCTTTTTGTTAAGTTTCTTCTGCATCATGAAAATAACTGAACTGGATATCAGTATCCTTTTAATTTTCCGGCATTTAAATGTGGTTTAGCCAAGGAAGTCTACTTGCATCTCTTACAGCTTACAGTTTCTCATTTTTAGAAATGTACAGTAACTTCCTATCCTTCTTCAAAATAAAAACCCAGTTCTTGAAAGGAGGTGCTAGACAAGGCTCTATAAGCAGATATGTGTGAATCATCACTTTCCTCCATCAATCGATTACCACTTGATCTGAAAAGACAACTGGCAACATGCAGGTCCAACAGCTGTCCCTTACGCTCCCTTTACACATGCTTGTGCATGTGAAGTCCGTTTTCACACGTACCAGTGACAAGTACACACAAACTCATTATAATCGATTTTGATCTTCATACTTCTGTGTTTTCACACAGACCATGTGTCCATCTTCTGACCACAAGTGTGTCCATGTGATGCACAAAGAAACATGTCCGTTTGTTCCCGGCAGCATGGATCACATGAACCCATACATGTCAATGAGTCTGAGTGTAATGTGTAGAATACTTTTTTGCATAGAGTCTAGTGCATGGGTGCAAGGGAAGACAGCAGACACAGGTTCTGCAATTGTTCTAGTATTAACCTCATACAAGTAAACACACAAGCAGGAGATAGTTTAGACGAGTTGCAAATGCAGAAGGTCAGATTCACTAAGGCAGGCATAAACTTCCAAGATAAACCAAGGGAAAAATTGTGAAAACATACCCTGCTGTAACTAAATAAAAGCATAGTGCATATAAACATAGGGTACTTAGTAAACACTGTTTTTGATCAAAAAAAGCATAAAGCTATCCCACCAACGCCAAGGTGTACCCAGTTGGGATAGTACCTACACTCTCTAATATTAAAACCTTACCATGGGTCTAAAATAGGCCTCAATGTGGCTAAGGGTTTTTTTGATCAAAAACAGTGTTTACTAAGTACTAAGGGTGTGGCCCTCCCTCTTGGTGAGCTGGATATTTCATTCTGTGAATCCCCCTGACTGTGTGTGTCCTGTTGGGACCCGGTCGCTCTCAGCCCTTAGCCACATTAAGGCCTATTTTAGACCCATGGTAAGGTTTTAATATTAGAGAGTGTAGGTACTATCCCAACTGGGTACACCTTGGCATTGGTGGGATAGCTTTATGCTTTTTTTGATCAAAAAAAGTGTTTACTAAGTACCCTATGTTTATATGCACTATGCTTTTATTTAGTTACAGCAGGGTATGTTTTCACAATTTTTCCCTTGGTTTCTCTTTGTCTAATGGCCAGTGTGAACATGAGCTCACAAGCTCCATGTATACCATCTCATACTCCGGCTCACTTTTTTGTTTTTATGTAGTTTTTTTGTATTCAGTACAAATGGGGTGTGGCCCTCCCTCTTGGTGAGCTGGACATTTCATTCTGTGAATCCCCCTGACTGTGTGTGTCCTGTTGGGACCCAGTCACTCTCAGCCCTTAGCCACATTGAGGCCTATTTTAGACCCATGGTAAGGTTTTAATATTAGAGAGTGTAGGTACTATCCCAACTGGGTACACCTTGACGTTTGGTGGGATAGCTTTATGCTTTTTTTGATCAAAAACAGTGTTTACTAAGTACCCTATGTTTATATGCACTATGCTTTTATTTAGTTACAGCAGGGTATGTTTTCACAATTTTTCCCTTGGTTTCTCTTTGTCTAATGGCCAGTGTGAACATGGTCTCACAAGTTCCATGTATACTATCTCATACTCCGGCTCACTTTTTTGTTTTTATAAACTTCCAAGATATAGCAAATTAATGATTCTGAGTCTCTCTTACTTTAATGTAAGTATTGGTGGCAATACAGGTGGGTAACTGGGTGGAGATGAGCTCCAGAAACCCAAGACAGAGGACGGCTTTAGTTACCAGAGAAATCAGGCAATTGTGGCAGGTAGCAGGGAGCAGAACAGGAAGGAAAGCATTCAGTTCTAGAAGCTTCAGGAAGGTTGCTAACAGGCTGCAAACTGAATTCAGAAGCACTGGTCAATCAGCTGAGGCAGCTTAAGCAGGTAATTGGCAGGAACGTAAAAGCTGAGGAATCCATTTTGACTGAGGGTGAAGTGAGGACAGCAGAACAAAAAGCAAGATGGCCTACGGAAAAAAAAACAGATTAAAACAAAATGACAGAAAACAAGGTAAAGATTCTGATAAACTCAGTGAGAAAAACAGAGTTGAATCCACTAAAGTATTGCCAGGCTGCTGTTCTGCCATGTCCCGCAATCTGGCAGCGGGTTCAACTGAGTTCACTGATGGCAGTGGAGAAGCCCTTCTCACAGCTGAAGGTTCCCCACTGCCTTCAGTGTGTCTTGTAGGCTATAGTAGGTGGTAACATTTTCCATCACTGCAGACTCTGGATGTCGAAAAGCCAATATTGTCGTTAGACGTTGCGTGGATTACTTCGGACCTGCGGGGTGTTTTGGGGGTTAATAAAGGGGTAAAACAGGATGTGTGTGCTTTTTTTCAAATAATGAATTTTTCTATGTATTTATTTCCTTTGACTTACAGGTTAGTAATGGGTGTCTCATAGATGCCTACTCATTATTAACCTAGGGCTTGATGATAGCTGTGATTTTTGACAAATCACAGCTGTCATCAACTCATCATACCACATATAATCTCTATTGCCACTATACAATGCCTATCAGGATGAGCTGATAAAATGCCAGAATTGGTTCATCTCATGAATGCGTCACTTTTGGGGAGGCTGCAATATATGGCTTTTTCCAACCTGATAATATCAGCCCCCACCTGTAAACTTTATAGAGATTTATTTTCAAAAATAGAAGGACCCTATGCCATTTCTTTAAATGATGGGATCCCCTGTATATTTGATAACCAGCCAAGACCTCTGAGGGATGCAGCTGCAGTTGCTGCTTTTCCAGAGCTTCTTATCAAAAATAAGGGGGAACCCAAGCCATTTTTAAAAAATTATTTGATTTTATTCTTTTTACACTACTATACAGCAAATTGGTCTGCAACCAATAACAGATGCCGACACAGAGGATGGACGGGGAAGCAATGAATATTCATGAATCTTATGAGTAGTAGAGTTGAGCGCGGTTCGTGGTTCGTGGTTCTCCAGTTCGCGGCTCGAGTGATTTTGGGGCATGTTCTAGATCGAACTAGAACTCGAGCTTTTTGCAAAAGCTCGATAGTTCTAGAAACGTTCGAGAACGGTTCTAGCAGCCAAAAAACAGCTAAATCCTAGCTTGGTTTCTGCTGTAATAGTGTAAGTCACTCTGTGAATCACACTATTATCACATTTCAGTGTATAGTGTGCGTGAACAGCGCCTTCAGATCACTGCTGTTTCTATAATGGCGATCGCCATTTTTTTTTTTTTTTTTCTTGTCTTCCTTCCCTAAGCGCGCGCGTCTTGTGGGGCGGGCCAGCATGTCAGCCAATCCCAGACACACACACAGCTAAGTGGACTTTTAGCCAGAGAAGCAACGGCATGTGTGATAGGATCTGCATGTCACATGTCCCTGCATTATAAAACCGGACATTTTCTTCACGGACGCCATTATCTGCCTTCTGCGTCTTTGGTGTCAGACATCACTGTCGCAGCTCCGTCTTCCTGAGTCCTATAGCCGATACAGCTGTATGCGCTGCATACACAGCGTTAGACAGCTTAGGGAGAGCACTTTATAGCAGTCCTTTTAAGGGCTCCAACCGGCAGGGTCAGAGAGCCATAGGTGACAGGTCCTGCAAACAGCAACAGCGTCTGTGTAGCCCAGGTCAGGGATTTCCTCCCTGCATTTCACCATTAGGAGGGAATAGAAAGGCAGGCTTCCATTCCTCTACCCAGAGCACCACAATCCTGCCACTGTACCCTCTTGTCCTCTGCACACTCCAACTCATTCTAAGTAAGCCATTATACTAGCAAACATTCAGTGTACCTAGTGGCATCCTATACGTGGCTATTGGACTTTGCTATAGTCCCACTAGTGCAAAGACATTTGCAGAGCACGTCTGCCTGCATTGCACACTACAACTTTTTTAAACTAAGCAATTTTACTAGCAAACACTCAGTGTACCTAGTGGCATCCTATACGTGGCTATTGGACTTTGCTATAGTCCCACTAGTGCAAAGACATTTGCAGAGCACGTCTGCCTGCATTGCACACTACAACTTTTTTAAACTAAGCAATTTTACTAGCAAACACTCAGTGTACCTAGTGGCATCCTATACGTGGCTATTGGACTTTGCTATAGTCCCACTAGTGCCAAGACATTTGCAGAGCGCATCTGCCTGCGTTGCACACTCCAACTAATTATAACGAAGCCATTATACTAGCAAACACTCAGTGTACCTAGTGGCATCCTATACGTGGCTATTGGACTTTTGTCAATTCACAGTATTGGAACGTTATTTGCAGGACGTCTGCCTGCATTGCACACTCTAACTTTTTTAAACTCAGCCATTATACTAGCAAACACTCACTGTACCTAGTTGTATCCTAAACGTGGCTATTGTACTTTTGTCAATTCACAGTATTGGAACGTTATTTGCAGGACATTTGCCTGCATTGCACACTCAAACTTTTTTAAACTCAGCCATTATACTAGCAAACACTCACTGTACCTAGTTGTATCCTAAACGTGGCTATTGTACTTTTGTCAATTCACAGTATTGGAACGTTATTTGCAGGACATCTGCCTGCATTGCACACTCAAACTTTTTTAAACTCAGCCATTATACTAGCAAACACTCACTGTACCTAGTTGTATCCTAAACGTGGCTATTGTACTTTTGTCAATTCACAGTATTAGAACGTTATTTGCAGCACGTCTGCCTGCATTGCACACTCAAACTTTTTTAAACTCAGCCATTATACTAGCAAACACTCACTGTACCTAGTTGTATCCTAAACGTGGCTATTGTACTTTTGTCAATTCACAGTATTGGAACGTTATTTGCAGGACATCTGCCTGCATTGCACACTCAAACTTTTTTAAACTCAGCCATTATACTAGCAAACACTCACTGTACCTAGTTGTATCCTAAACGTGGCTATTGTACTTTTGTCAATTCACAGTATTGGAACGTTATTTGCAGGACATCTGCCTGCATTGCACACTCAAACTTTTTTAAACTCAGCCATTATACTAGCAAACACTCACTGTACCTAGTTGTATCCTAAACGTGGCTATTGTACTTTTGTCAATTCACAGTATTGGAACGTTATTTGCAGGACATCTGCCTGCATTGCACACTCAAACTTTTTTAAACTCAGCCATTATACTAGCAAACACTCACTGTACCTAGTTGTATCCTAAACGTGGCTATTGTACTTTTGTCAATTCACAGTATTGGAACGTTATTTGCAGGACATCTGCCTGCATTGCACACTCAAACTTTTTTAAACTCAGCCATTATACTAGCAAACACTCACTGTACCTAGTTGTATCCTAAACGTGGCTATTGTACTTTTGTCAATTCACAGTATTGGAACGTTATTTGCAGGACATCTGCCTGCATTGCACACTCAAACTTTTTTAAACTCAGCCATTATACTAGCAAACACTCACTGTACCTAGTTGTATCCTAAACGTGGCTATTGTACTTTTGTCAATTCACAGTATTGAAACGTTATTTGCAGGACATCTGCCTGCATTGCACACTCAAACTTTTTTAAACTCAGCCATTATACTAGCAAACACTCACTGTACCTAGTTGTATCCTAAACGTGGCTATTGTACTTTTGTCAATTCACAGTATTGGAACGTTATTTGCAGGACATCTGCCTGCATTGCACACTCAAACTTTTTTAAACTCAGCCATTATACTAGCAAACACTCACTGTACCTAGTTGTATCCTAAACGTGGCTATTGTACTTTTGTCAATTCACAGTATTGGAACGTTATTTGCAGCACGTCTGCCTGCATTGCACACTCAAACTTTTTTAAACTCAGCCATTATACTAGCAAACACTCACTGTACCTAGTTGTATCCTAAACGTGGCTATTGTACTTTTGTCAATTCACAGTATTGGAACGTTATTTGCAGCACGTCTGCCTGCATTGCACACTCAAACTTTTTTAAACTCAGCCATTATACTAGCAAACACTCACTGTACCTAGTTGTATCCTAAACGTGGCTATTGTACTTTTGTCAATTCACAGTATTGGAACGTTATTTGCAGGACATCTGCCTGCATTGCACACTCAAACTTTTTTAAACTCAGCCATTATACTAGCAAACACTCACTGTACCTAGTTGTATCCTAAACGTGGCTATTGTACTTTTGTCAATTCACAGTATTGGAACGTTATTTGCAGGACATCTGCCTGCATTGCACACTCAAACTTTTTTAAACTCAGCCATTATACTAGCAAACACTCACTGTACCTAGTTGTATCCTAAACGTGGCTATTGTACTTTTGTCAATTCACAGTATTGGAACGTTATTTGCAGCACGTCTGCCTGCATTGCACACTCAAACTTTTTTAAACTCAGCCATTATACTAGCAAACACTCACTGTACCTAGTTGTATCCTAAACGTGGCTATTGTACTTTTGTCAATTCACAGTATTAGAACGTTATTTGCAGCACGTCTGCCTGCATTGCACTCTCAAACTTTTTTAAACTCAGCCATTATACTAGCAAACACTCACTGTACCTAGTTGTATCCTAAACGTGGCTATTGTACTTTTGTCAATTCACAGTATTAGAACGTTATTTGCAGCACGTCTGCCTGCATTGCACACTCAAACTTTTTTAAACTCAGCCATTATACTAGCAAACACTCACTGTACCTAGTTGTATCCTAAACGTGGCTATTGTACTTTTGTCAATTCACAGTATTGGAACGTTATTTGCAGCACGTCTGCCTGCATTGCACACTCAAACTTTTTTAAACTCAGCCATTATACTAGCAAACACTCACTGTACCTAGTTGTATCCTAAACGTGGCTATTGTACTTTTGTCAATTCACAGTATTAGAACGTTATTTGCAGCACGTCTGCCTGCATTGCACACTCAAACTTTTTTAAACTCAGCCATTATACTAGCAAACACTCACTGTACCTAGTTGTATCCTAAACGTGGCTATTGTACTTTTGTCAATTCACAGTATTGGAACGTTATTTGCAGGACATCTGCCTGCATTGCACACTCAAACTTTTTTAAACTCAGCCATTATACTAGCAAACACTCACTGTACCTAGTTGTATCCTAAACGTGGCTATTGTACTTTTGTCAATTCACAGTATTGGAACGTTATTTGCAGGACATCTGCCTGCATTGCACACTCAAACTTTTTTAAACTCAGCCATTATACTAGCAAACACTCACTGTACCTAGTTGTATCCTAAACGTGGCTATTGTACTTTTGTCAATTCACAGTATTGGAACGTTATTTGCAGCACGTCTGCCTGCATTGCACACTCAAACTTTTTTAAACTCAGCCATTATACTAGCAAACACTCACTGTACCTAGTTGTATCCTAAACGTGGCTATTGTACTTTTGTCAATTCACAGTATTGGAACGTTATTTGCAGGACATCTGCCTGCATTGCACACTCAAACTTTTTTAAACTCAGCCATTATACTAGCAAACACTCACTGTACCTAGTTGTATCCTAAACGTGGCTATTGTACTTTTGTCAATTCACAGTATTGGAACGTTATTTGCAGGACATCTGCCTGCATTGCACACTCAAACTTTTTTAAACTCAGCCATTATACTAGCAAACACTCACTGTACCTAGTTGTATCCTAAACGTGGCTATTGTACTTTTGTCAATTCACAGTATTGGAACGTTATTTGCAGCACGTCTGCCTGCATTGCACACTCAAACTTTTTTAAACTCAGCCATTATACTAGCAAACACTCACTGTACCTAGTTGTATCCTAAACGTGGCTATTGTACTTTTGTCAATTCACAGTATTGGAACGTTATTTGCAGGACATCTGCCTGCATTGCACACTCAAACTTTTTTAAACTCAGCCATTATACTAGCAAACACTCACTGTACCTAGTTGTATCCTAAACGTGGCTATTGTACTTTTGTCAATTTACACTACTGCAAATCTATGTGCAGCACCTCTGCATGACAACCTCGTGCTCTGTTTTTAATAAGCTATAATGATAGCACAAAATACTGCCATTTTGTGGCATCATAGAACTGGCTGTTGTATTCCATTAGTGCCCCACTGGTGACAAGCTATTTCTAGCACCTCTACATCACACCCTCATGCACATTTTGCTACGCTAATGTTATAGCAAACTCATGGAATTCATTGCTGCATTTCATAATTCGGAGGGATAGAAAGTCAGGCTTCCTTTAGCTTTTCCTTCTGTTCATAGACAGCATCTCCAAGACAAATTTCCCCTCCACGTCTAAGTGTGGAGAGGCAGCTAGTGCGCATGCGTGTGCCGATGTACCCCAGCTGCAGCATAATTACAGTGTTTCGCCTAGTGAGTATGCTCAGCCTGACTGTGCCATTCCTGACGCTAAGTTTTCATTTCGGGATACAGCGCATGCTCCCACACTAAGTGTGAAAAGCCTCTTTGCACAGGTGCTTGCATTCCGTGCCGGGTATAAGTCCTGTTTTGGGCATAGACACCATGCTAAAGCTGATAGTCTTTTTTCAGAGACTGTATTTCATGATACTGAGCATGCTCAGGCACTTCCTGCATCAGAGACTAGGTCCGGTAATGAACTCTTTGGCCCTGGCCCTGATGTGGGGGTCCCATATAGACCACAGGGCATCAGGTGTCCTCCCAAATGTCTTGCAGAGGCCCACACCTATGACTTGTCACCGCATTATTGATGCTCAGACGATGACTGGTGAGGTGTTTGGGTCATGGCAGCCATGAGGTCATCATTGAAGTTGCGTTTCCAAATAGGACGCTAGTTATGCCACTCATGACGTGTCACTCTACTTTTGTCTCCAGGAGGTGCATTGTGGTTCACCCTGGTTTGGGGCGGACCCAGGTTATAAAAGGGGCTGGAGCCAACCAGGAGGTGCGCAGTCTTCTATTATGCTCCGAAAGAGCACACCTCCATGTGTTGAACCCATTGCGGCTTTAGGCCAGAGGTAGGCAGGGATCGGGTGGTGGATGCAGGCCACCACCACAGTTGGTAACGCAGAACGGTTAAGACCAGCTCCTGTCCTAACAGTCCTGCTTGTGCAGCCCAGTGGCATTAACAGGCCTGCTGCTGCTGATGCGCCTGCTGTCCACAGGTGTGGCCCCTACGCACACGGTCAGCGTACTCAATGGCCCCTGTGTTGTTAACAGGGAGTTCCTGGGCTGGGTGGGCATGTGGACCCTGTGACGCTAACAGGGCTCACAGTCTCCAGATCCGAATGGCGTCTAACTCGGTTCAGGCTACTATTAGTTTCATAGCCACACAGCTCTGTATCCTCCACCAAACCTTCAAGTTGCCAACCTCTCCTTTTCCAACTGGGAGCACGGTGGACACTGACTGCTGATGGGGATATATACCTTTCTCTTTCTTTTCTTATTAATTTTCGTTATATATCGGTCACAGATTATATACCACTTTATCCAAATCTGCCAGTCCCACTGTAACAGATGTTGTTTCTTCAGCAAATGTTACAGTTGCTTAACCACCAAATCCACGGACCAAAACTTTTTTCCCCTTTCCAACACACCTGTTCCCCTTTCCAACAGCATCTGTCCTTTTTCAACTCATTTTGGGATATGACCAAAAGTGCAACTGTGCAGGGACACCGTACTCAACGCCATCTCAGCACAGCAGCCATCCCTCGGTCCCTCCGATGTGGACAAGTAAAAGACCATTTCCTCCTATCCATGACAAAGCGTTGAGATTCACTCTGTGCAGCACTGGTGTTTAGTGGACAAGTAGATCTAAGATTGCGTACCACATTCTGCAGATACTCCTGTATACGTGCGTCTATTTCTATGGCAGGAATTAGTTCGCCAAATTTTGTCTTGTACCGGGGATCTAACAGTGTGGCAACCCAGTATTCAGGATTAGTTCAAATTCATACAATCCGAGGGTCATGTAGGTAGTGCAGCAAGAAGGCGCTCATGTGTCTTGTGCATCCAGGAGGACCAAGTCCTTGGTGTGTTGGTGGCAGAGAGGTGAGAATCGTGCATCCTTCCTCTGCCCTCTCCCCCCAACCTCGCACAACCGAAATGTGAGCAAGCTCTCACTCATCTGCTGAGTCTTCCATGCCCATCGCCAGTTCGTCCTCCATTTCTTCATGGGCTCCTGCACTTTCATCAACACTTTTTGCTGATACTATGCGCCCTTGTTAATCCCTCTCCCTCACCATGACTGCCGCATAGGTGCCGCTGACCATCTGGACCTCGTAGATCTTGTTATCCCTTCCGCATATGACTCCTCCTGTACTTCCTCCCCTTCCTCTTGTCCCAACACCTGACTCCGAATAATAATTACAGTGTGCTCCATCATGTAGATGACCAGAATTGTCACGCTGAGAATGACATTGCCAGTGCTAAACATCTTCGTCGACATTTCAAAACTGTGTAGCAGGGTGCATAGGTCCTTGATCTGACACCACTCCAGCAGCGTGATCTGCACCACCTCTGGATCAAGTTATCCCAGGCTATATGTCTTACCGTATTTCAGCAGGGCTCTGCGGTGCTGCCACACACGCTGCAACATGTGCAGATTCAAATTCCTGCGTGTCGAAACATCGCATTTACGGCGTTTAACTGCCAGACCCTAAGACTTCCGGAGTGATGAAAGTTGTTGAGCTGCTGTGTGCGCACGATGGAAGTGAGCACATAGCGAGCGTGCCCACTGCACAAGGCCATGTAGGCCGTGATGGTGTTTTAAAAATTGCTGGCGAATTCGGTTCAACACGTGAGCCCTAAAAGGCACGTGTGTCACATTGCCCTGAGGATGGCCCGCAGCCAGGTTTGCATCATTGCCGCACACGGCTGTTAAGTCACCAACGGAGTCCGCTCCGTCAATTTGTACTCCGGTCGCCAGGTGACAACGTGTTCCTTTCATGAATAGTGCTGATGATGGGAGAGTAGTCGATGCCAGCGGCGCAGGTGGACGCAGGTTATGCTCACCCACTGGGCTGCATTACCTTGACAGATGCAGAATCTCTGGCTGAATGTAGCTGGTGGGTATCTCACAGATGAAATACCATCATTCAGCTACAACCAATGGGAAGACACCACACCCTTTTTTATGCCCATCCTGTCTGCAGACCACTGCCAGACATAGCTATGAACCTCTGGTTAATTTTACCCCCAGTTCAGTTTTATGATTTTGTGTGCTTGTTACCTGACTACTTTTCCTGCTTGCTGTTTATGTACCTTGTTGGCCGATACGCATTTCACCTCTGCTTGTTTTCTGATTCTTTCCTGGCCGTCCCATTCTGTTCCTGTTCCTCAATTAATGTTTTGACCCTGCCTGACTACTATTCTCTGTAATAGCGGTGTGACTCACATTTCCCATACATTTCAAAGTAAAACTTTGACCGCCTGATGGCATTGAGCTCTGCTGCCAGCATAGTAAGGAGGTGTGTGGTAGTCCTTGTGCGCAGTTGCAAGGAAGGGTGGCCTGACCACACAGGGTTTGCGCCAAGGTAGAGGACCCACACGAGGTTGAAGAGGCAGAAGCAGTGTATTAACTTCTACATACAGAACAAGGATTGAAACAACTCGTGGGGACGGCAAGACTTGTACAGCAGACCCTTCTCCATCTCTCACCATAGTTTGCCAGTGCCCAGTCAGTGACATGTAATGACCCTGTCTATGCTTACTGGTCCAAGTATCTGTGTTGAAATGCACCCTGTCGCACACAGATTTTCTCAAGGAAGTGGTGATGTTGTGTGCGACATGCTGGTGTAGCGCGGGCATGCTTTTCTTGGAGAAGCAGTGGTGATTGGGCATCTGGTACTGGGGCACAGCGACAGACATAAGGTCTGTAAAATCCTGTGTGTCCACTACGCGTAAAGGCAGCATTTCGGTAGCCAACAGCTTACAGAGGGATAGAGTCAACCACTTAGCGTTGTCATGGGTCGCAGTAAGTGGCCTTTTATTTGACCACATCTGAGGGACAGAGATCTGGCTGCTGTCTGTAGACGGTGTTGAGTAGGGTGTCCCTGGAAAAATGCAGGTTTGTGAGAAAAGTGCAGGCGGAGACATGATGTTGCCTTCATCTTGCCTTCAGATCTGTTCATCTTGTATCATTTTTAAAAAACACAGCAAGCAAGGGTTACTCCAAGCGGAGTCTACCTTTTTTCCCCAAATTGGGCACACAGACACCCCATCAGTGGCAGGACTTGTGCCCTAGTTGCAAACAGGATGTTTTGATTTGCATCAAGCACATTCCAAATCCACAAGCATTTACTCTCCCCAGGATGACACAGGGGTAGTAAATTCCTTCTGGATCCATGACTTGTTCATTTTGATGAACGTCAGTCTGTCCACATTGTCACTGGACAGACGCGTGCGCTTATCTGTCAGCACACACCCAGCAGCACTGAAGACACGTTCAGAGACAACGCTGGCAGCTGGACACGACAAAATCTTCAAGGCGTAACTGGAGAGCTCTTGACATTTTTCTAGATTTGAAGCACAAAAGGAGCAAGGCTCCATTTGCAAAGTCATTGCATCGATGTTCATTTGGAGATACTCCTGTATCATCCTCTCCATCCGTTGACTATGTGACACACTTGATGTCTCTGGTGGCCTTGCAAAGGAGGGTCTAAAAAAATTATGAAAAGATTCCATAAAATTGCTGTTACCAGCACCAGATACGGTCCTACTGGTACGGGTAGACTGTTGAAGATGACGAGGCCGTCCCATGTTTGTCAAGTTACAACTGGGAGAATCACTCCCTTCACCTGCACGGTTGTTTGGTGGAAAAGCCGAGCTAAGATCGAGTAACAGCTTCTGCTGATACTCCTGCATACGTGCGTCCCTTTCTATGGGTGGAATTATGTCACAAAATTTGGACTTGTCCCGGGGATCTAATAGTGTGGCAAGCCAGTAGTCATCATCACTTCTAATTTTGACAATACGAGGGTCATGTTGGAGGTAGTGCAACAAGAAGGCACTCATGTGTCTTGCGCAGCCATGCGGACCAAGTCCACGCTGTGTTTGTGGCATAGAGGTGCTAACCGTTCTTTCTTCCTCTGTCATCTCCCCCCAACCTCTTTCAACTTAAATTTGACCAAGGTCCCCCTCATCTGCTGAGTCTTCCATGTCCATGGACAGTTCGTCCTCCATATCTTCATGTCCTCCTGCACCTTCCTCAACATCTCGCCTGCTACCATGCGCCCTTGTTGATCCCTGTCCCCCATGGTCCCATGCCTGCCGCGTTGGTGATGATGAACGTCTGGACCTTGGTGATGTTGTTGTGTCTTGCGCATATGAATCCTCCTGTAGTTCCTCCCCTTCCTGTTGTCCCACCCCCTGACTCCGAATAGTGTTTAGCGTGTGCTCCAGCATGTAAATGACTGTAATCGTCATGCTGATAATGGCATTGTCAGCGCTAAACATATTCGTCGCCATGTCGAAACTGTGCAGAAGGGTGCATAGGTCCTTGATCTGAGATCACTCCATCAGGGTGATCTGCCCCACCTCTGCATCTCGTTGGCCCAGGCTATACGTCATGACGTATTGCACCAGGGCTCTGCGGTGCTGCCACAGTCGCTGTAACATGTGGAGAGTTGAATTCCAGCGTGTCGCCACATCGCATTTCAGGCGATGAACCGGCAGGCCGAAAGACTTCTGGAGCGATGCAAGTCGCTCAGCTGCGGCGGTTGAACGGCGGAAGTGAGCACTGCAGACAGTTTCCGTGCCCTGGTCAGAAGGCCATCTAGGCCGGGATAGTGTGTTAAAAATTGCTGGACAACAAGGTTCAACACGTGAGCCATACAAGGCACGTGTGTCACCTTGCCCAGGCGAAGGGCCGCACCCAGGTTTGCAGCATTGTCGCACACGGCCTTACCAGGCTGCAGGTTGAGTGGAGACAACCATTTATTAAACTCGGACCGCAGAGCTGACCACAACTCCTCAGCTGTGTGACTCTTATTCCCAAGACATGTCAAGCTAAAGACCGCCTGATGCCGTTGCGCTCTGCTGCCAGCATAGTAATGAGGGGTGCGTCATTCCTTCTGCGCAGTGAGAACGCTGGTGGCCTGACCAGGCAGGCTTGGGGCGGAGGTGGAGGACCCAGATGAGGTGGAGGATGCAGAAGCAGTGGCGGAACTTGGACAGACAGAGGATTGACACACAAGTCGTGGGGACGGCAAGACTTGTGCAGCAGACCCTTCACCATCTATCACCATAGTTACCCAGTGCCCAGTCAGCGACATGTAACGTCCCTGTCCATGCTTACTGGTCCAAGTATCGGTGGTGAAATTCACCCGTTCACACACAGAGTTTCTCAAGGAAGCGGTGATATTGTGTGCGACATGCTGGTGTAGCGCGGGCACACCTTTCTTAGAGAAGTAGTGGCGACTAGGCATCTGGTACTGGGGCACAGCGACAGATATAAGGTCTCTAAAATCCTGTGTGTCCACTAGGCGGAAAGGCAGCATTTCTGTAGCCAACAGCTTACAGAGGGATAGAGTCAACCTCTTCGCTTTGTCATGGGTCGAAGGAAGTGGCCTTTTATTTGACCACATCTGAGGGACAGAGATCTGGCTGCTGTGTGTAGACGGTGTTGAGTAGGGTGTCCCTGGAAAAATGCAGCTTTGGGAGGAAAGTGCAGGCGGAGACATGATGTTGCCTTCATCCAAAGTTGGTGCTATCGATGTCTGAGAGAGCTGTACACACTCACTTGTTTCCCCTTCCAAACCAACTGACGACCTACCAAGCAAACTGCCTGTTGCGGTTACAGTGGTGGAAGTTGTGGGTGGAAATACAGGTGTGACAGCTGTCCCCACAGTCCTAGAAGATGACGAGCGCGCGGATGCCCTGGAAAGGGCAGGCGGTGGATGGTTGGCTCCACTAGGCCGCATTGCAGCACGGTGAGCTTCCCACCAGGCCATATGATATTTATTCATGTGACGATTCATGGAAGAAGTTGTCAAACTGCTGAGGTTTTGACCTCTACTAAGATAACCATGGCAAATGTTACAGATCACATAATTTGGCCAATCTTTTTTTATGTCAAAAAAGGACCAGGCTAGGCAAGGCTTAGAGGCCATGCGACCTGTTGATCCACCCCGAATAATGCTCAGAGGCAGAGTGGTGGCTGAGGATGCAGTTGTAGACGTGCTACCAGTGCTCCGACTGTGTCCAGGAAGGCGCCAGGTTACTTCGACGTCGGTTGCATCCTCCTCCACCGCCTCTATTGACCTCCTCGAGTGTCTGACTGTGGGTTGACAGTAGGTGGGATCTAGAACTTCATCATCAATTGTTGTGTTTGCACTCCCCTCCCCCTCAGACCGAGTTTCTTCTTGCCCTGACCGAATATTTAAGTTGTCATCCCAATCGGGTATCTGCGTCTCATCTTCATCAGTATGTTCCTCATTGCCTATAACCACAGTTGTTGGAAAGGCAGCATTTTGGTAGCCAACAGTTTGCATTTTATGAAAGTCAACCTCCAAGCCATGTCATGCCCTTCTAAAAGCATGTATAACACAGCGAGGGGACTCCAACCACAGTCTCCCTCGTTGCCACTCACTGGGCCACACACACCCCACTTGACTGGCATCGGTTGAGCCCCCTTTTGAAAAAGAAAAAGATGCTTTGCATGAAGCACTCTCAAAAATACGCGTGCCTTTCCCGTCCCCTGGCTGACCCCGGGGAAGAAAAGTCCTCTGAGAGCCATGACTTGTTCATCTTGGTTCTTTTAGAAACACAGCGAGGGGACTCCAACCACAGTCTCCCTCGTTGCCACTCACTGGGCCACACACACCCCACTTGACTGGCATCGGTTGAGCCCCCTTTTGAAAAAGAAAAAGATGCTTTGCATGAAGCACTCTCAAAAATACGCATGCCTTTCCCGTCCCCTGGCTGACTCAAGGGAAGAAAAGTCCTCTGAGAGCCATGACTTGTTCATCTTGGTTCTTTTAGAAACACAGCGAGGGGACTCCAACCACAGTCTCCCTCGTTGCCACTCACTGGGCCACACACACCCCACTTGACTGGCATCGGTTGAGCCCCCTTTTGAAAAAGAAAAAGATGCTTTGCATGAAGCACTCTCAAAAATACGCGTGCCTTTCCCGTCCCCTGGCTGACCCCGGGGAAGAAAAGTCCTCTGAGAGCCATGACTTGTTCATCTTGGTTCTTTTAGAAACACTGCGAGGGGACTCCAACCACAGTCTCCCTCGTTGCCACTCACTGGGCCACACACACCCCACTTGACTGGCATCGGTTGAGCCCCCTTTTGAAAAAGAAAAAGATGCTTTGCATGAAGCACTCTCAAAAATACGCGTGCCTTTCCCGTCCCCTGGCTGACCCCGGGGAAGAAAAGTCCTCTGAGAGCCATGACTTGTTCATCTTGGTTCTTTTAGAAACACAGCGAGGGGACTCCAACCACAGTCTCCCTCGTTGCCACTCACTGGGCCACACACACCCCACTTGACTGGCATCGATTGAGCCCCCTTTTGAAAAAGAAAAAGATGCTTTGCATGAAGCACTCTCAAAAATACGCATGCCTTTCCCGTCCCCTGGCTGACTCAAGGGAAGAAAAGTCCTCTGAGAGCCATGACTTGTTCATCTTGGTTCTTTTAGAAACACAGCGAGGGGACTCCAACCACAGTCTCCCTCGTTGCCACTCACTGGGCCACACACACCCCACTTGACTGGCATCGGTTGAGCCCCCTTTTGAAAAAGAAAAAGATGCTTTGCATGAAGCACTCTCAAAAATACGCGTGCCTTTCCCGTCCCCTGGCTGACTCAAGGGAAGAAAAGTCCTCTGAGAGCCATGACTTGTTCATCTTGGTTCTTTTAGAAACACAGCGAGGGGACTCCAACCACAGTCTCCCTCGTTGCCACTCACTGGGCCACACACACCCCACTTGACTGGCATCGGTTGAGCCCCCTTTTGAAAAAGAAAAAGATGCTTTGCATGAAGCACTCTCAAAAATACGCATGCCTTTCCCGTCCCCTGGCTGACTCAAGGGAAGAAAAGTCCTCTGAGAGCCATGACTTGTTCATCTTGGTTCTTTTAGAAACACAGCGAGGGGACTCCAACCACAGTCTCCCTCGTTGCCACTCACTGGGCCACACACACCCCACTTGACTGGCATCGGTTGAGCCCCCTTTTGAAAAAGAAAAAGATGCTTTGCATGAAGCACTCTCAAAAATACGCGTGCCTTTCCCGTCCCCTGGCTGACCCCGGGGAAGAAAAGTCCTCTGAGAGCCATGACTTGTTCATCTTGGTTCTTTTAGAAACACAGCGAGGGGACTCCAACCACAGTCTCCCTCGTTGCCACTCACTGGGCCACACACACCCCACTTGACTGGCATCGGTTGAGCCCCCTTTTGAAAAAGAAAAAGATGCTTTGCATGAAGCACTCTCAAAAATACGCGTGCCTTTCCCGTCCCCTGGCTGACTCAAGGGAAGAAAAGTCCTCTGAGAGCCATGACTTGTTCATCTTGGTTCTTTTAGAAACACAGCGAGGGGACTCCAACCACAGTCTCCCTCGTTGCCACTCACTGGGCCACACACACCCCACTTGACTGGCATCGGTTGAGCCCCCTTTTGAAAAAGAAAAAGATGCTTTGCATGAAGCACTCTCAAAAATACGCGTGCCTTTCCCGTCCCCTGGCTGACCCCGGGGAAGAAAAGTCCTCTGAGAGCCATGACTTGTTCATCTTGGTTCTTTTAGAAACACAGCGAGGGGACTCCAACCACAGTCTCCCTCGTTGCCACTCACTGGGCCACACACACCCCACTTGACTGGCATCGGTTGAGCCCCCTTTTGAAAAAGAAAAAGATGCTTTGCATGAAGCACTCTCAAAAATACGCATGCCTTTCCCGTCCCCTGGCTGACTCAAGGGAAGAAAAGTCCTCTGAGAGCCATGACTTGTTCATCTTGGTTCTTTTAGAAACACAGCGAGGGGACTCCAACCACAGTCTCCCTCGTTGCCACTCACTGGGCCACACACACCCCACTTGACTGGCATCGGTTGAGCCCCCTTTTGAAAAAGAAAAAGATGCTTTGCATGAAGCACTCTCAAAAATACGCGTGCCTTTCCCGTCCCCTGGCTGACCCCGGGGAAGAAAAGTCCTCTGAGAGCCATGACTTGTTCATCTTGGTTCTTTTAGAAACACAGCGAGGGGACTCCAACCACAGTCTCCCTCGTTGCCACTCACTGGGCCACACACACCCCACTTGACTGGCATCGGTTGAGCCCCCTTTTGAAAAAGAAAAAGATGCTTTGCATGAAGCACTCTCAAAAATACGCGTGCCTTTCCCGTCCCCTGGCTGACCCCGGGGAAGAAAAGTCCTCTGAGAGCCATGACTTGTTCATCTTGGTTCTTTTAGAAACACAGCGAGGGGACTCCAACCACAGTCTCCCTCGTTGCCACTCACTGGGCCACACACACCCCACTTGACTGGCATCGGTTGAGCCCCCTTTTGAAAAAGAAAAAGATGCTTTGCATGAAGCACTCTCAAAAATACGCATGCCTTTCCCGTCCCCTGGCTGACTCAAGGGAAGAAAAGTCCTCTGAGAGCCATGACTTGTTCATCTTGGTTCTTTTAGAAACACAGCGAGGGGACTCCAACCACAGTCTCCCTCGTTGCCACTCACTGGGCCACACACACCCCACTTGACTGGCATCGGTTGAGCCCCCTTTTGAAAAAGAAAAAGATGCTTTGCATGAAGCACTCTCAAAAATACGCGTGCCTTTCCCGTCCCCTGGCTGACCCCGGGGAAGAAAAGTCCTCTGAGAGCCATGACTTGTTCATCTTGGTTCTTTTAGAAACACAGCGAGGGGACTCCAACCACAGTCTCCCTCGTTGCCACTCACTGGGCCACACACACCCCACTTGACTGGCATCGGTTGAGCCCCCTTTTGAAAAAGAAAAAGATGCTTTGCATGAAGCACTCTCAAAAATACGCGTGCCTTTCCCGTCCCCTGGCTGACCCCGGGGAAGAAAAGTCCTCTGAGAGCCATGACTTGTTCATCTTGGTTCTTTTAGAAACACAGCGAGGGGACTCCAACCACAGTCTCCCTCGTTGCCACTCACTGGGCCACACACACCCCACTTGACTGGCATCGGTTGAGCCCCCTTTTGAAAAAGAAAAAGATGCTTTGCATGAAGCACTCTCAAAAATACGCGTGCCTTTCCCGTCCCCTGGCTGACCCCGGGGAAGAAAAGTCCTCTGAGAGCCATGACTTGTTCATCTTGGTTCTTTTAGAAACACAGCGAGGGGACTCCAACCACAGTCTCCCTCGTTGCCACTAACTGGGCCACACACACCCCACTTGACTGGCATCGGTTGAGCCCCCTTTTGAAAAAGAAAAAGATGCTTTGCATGAAGCACTCTCAAAAATACGCGTGCCTTTCCCGTCCCCTGGCTGACCCCGGGGAAGAAAAGTCCTCTGAGAGCCATGACTTGTTCATCTTGGTTCTTTTAGAAACACAGCGAGGGGACTCCAACCACAGTCTCCCTCGTTGCCACTCACTGGGCCACACACACCCCACTTGACTGGCATCGGTTGAGCCCCCTTTTGAAAAAGAAAAAGATGCTTTGCATGAAGCACTCTCAAAAATACGCGTGCCTTTCCCGTCCCCTGGCTGACCCCGGGGAAGAAAAGTCCTCTGAGAGCCATGACTTGTTCATCTTGGTTCTTTTAGAAACACAGCGAGGGGACTCCAACCACAGTCTCCCTCGTTGCCACTCACTGGGCCACACACACCCCACTTGACTGGCATCGGTTGAGCCCCCTTTTGAAAAAGAAAAAGATGCTTTGCATGAAGCACTCTCAAAAATACGCGTGCCTTTCCCGTCCCCTGGCTGACCCAGGGGAAGAAAAGTCCTCTGAGAGCCATGTCCACATTGTCAGTGGACAGACACGTGTGCTTATCTGCCAGCAGACCCACAGCAGCACTGAAGACAGGTTCCGAGAGAACGCTGGCTGCAGGACACGACAAGATCCCCAAGACGTACGTGGCGAGCTCAGGCAATTTATCAAGATTGGAAGCCAAGAATGAGCAGGGCTCAAGTTGCACAATAATGGAATCAATGTTTCCTTGCATATACTCATATATCTGTGTGTCCTCCTCTTTTTCCTTGTCCAGCTCTTTTGTTTTCGCATGAGTATATGTCCTTGTCACTTTCCCATGTGTTGTGAGTTGTTTGTGACCTTTTGGACACCTTTGAGGGTGATTTCTAGGTGTTTTTCTGTGTTTGTGATTGCCTGCCATTGTTTCCTATGCAGTTCGAGTTCGGTTCGTCGAACGTTCGACGAACCGAACTCGAACGGGAGGTCCGTTCGGCGAACCAACCTCGAGCCGAACCGCGACCGGTTCGCTCATCTCTAATGAGTAGGCCAAAAAAAGAGTCTAGTATAATGCCTCAATACTGCTTGAGGCATTATACTATTATCTAAGTTTGATGTGCAGCCTTATCCGTATATAGTATGTAATTTTTGGCTTGCACTCATAATATATATATTAGTGCTCACTTCAGTTATCCTATTCAGTTATATGTAGTTTTTTTTCTGAATGTGAACACAGCTCCGCCCCTTTCGGCCATGTTTTTTCCATCTCCTATATAAGAAAGTCCTTAGTTACCCCTCTCCACCCATAGCAGTTTTTAATTGCAATGAGATGACACACAGTTAGGGTCACAGAGCTAGGGACCCCAATATAGAGATATGCCTTGACGAGGCCTTGGGGCTCAGTTACATTGATCAATGCGATTGCTAAATATCTCCTTTTTCCTAATATTCATGGCAGGTATGCAATTCATTATTCACATGTTCAAATTAGCAAGTAGCATTTTTCATTGTATATTCCAATATTTGTCCATATGCTTGATGCATTATACTATTATCTAAGTTTGATGTGCAGCCTTATCCGTATATACAAAAAAAGAGTCTGACTGCACTGTTATTTTCAAGGAAACATGGTATGTATAACTGTCCTGGTCTTACTCCCATTGAGCTTGATTTTTTACCCCACTAGACCTTTCTAGGACCATTTACCAGTCTTCTAAACTGCCTGGTGCCCTGTTTATTCTTAATCCCTTTTGCCTGAGACCCCTACAGTTCATGCAATGGACCCATAAGAAGTGAGATTCACAACCTGTGCTTTCTATTGAATCCACACCCTGCACATGTGCACTCTTCTTTATTAAGCTGCTCACTCCTTGTGAGTCTATTACCTGATCAGTGGGTGGCTTAAGAACTGGACTTTCATCGATCTGGAGTCAATTTAAGTGCATGCTAAATATGAAAATCCAAAAGAAAGTTTAGTTAGTCTTTAACTTTGGGCTGTGTTATCAAGGACACGGAAAACTGGTCCCAGACACCCCCTGGCAATGGATTATCTTTTGAGGATATCAAGTGGATTAGGCATTTAAGTCAAACTGTGTGACCCTTCTCTCCTCTGATTTCAACTATTTGTGGATAGTCAGGAGTAGAGATGAGCGAGGTTCGAGGTTCGCCAATTTCATGTTCGAGTGATTTGGGGGTGCTCGAGATCGAACTCGAACTCGAGCTTTTTGCTAAAAGCTCGACAGTTCGAGTTACGTTCGAGAACGGTTCGATCAACAAAAGCAGGGCTTTTTACAGCTACAGTGTGCAGGGAGCCAGCACTGGCAGCCTGCGGTAAGCTGGTAACCAAAATAAATATCAGGTATCCAAGCAAAGCGCTTTGGTTAGTAACCCAATATTTACCCTGGTTACGTGTACAGGGAGCCGACACTTCCCCGCTCGGCTCCACCCCCTCCTGCACTCGGCATGTACACCCACACACACACACACTCACCTGTCCCCAGCCATGCAGTCCCCGGCACTGATGTCCTCACCGCCACATGGCCACATGGCCCAGCTAGGCTCCACCCACCTCGCACTCCGCACACATGGCCACGCTCAGCTCCACCCACCTCGCACTCTGCACACATTACCCTGCTTGGCTCCACCTACCTCACACTCTGCACACATGGCCCCGCTTGGCTCCACCCACCTCGCACTCTGCACACATTACCCCGCTAAATTCCACTCACCTCACACTCCGCACACATTATCCCACTTGGCATCACCAACTTCGCACTCCGCACACATTACCTCTCTTGGCTCCACCCACTTCTCACTCTGCACACCTTACCTCACTTGGCTCCACCCACCTCGCACTCCACACACATGGCCCCGCTTGGCTCCACCCACCTCGCAATCTGCACATATTACCTCGCTTGGCTCCACCCACCTCACACTCCGCACACATTACCTTGCTTGGCCCCACCCACCTCGCACTCCGCACACATTGCCTCGCTTGGCTCCACCCACCGCACACTCCGCACACATTACCCTACTTAGCTCCACCCACCTCACACTCCACACACATTACCCTACTTGGCTCCACCCACCTCGCATTCCGCACACATTACCCTGCTCGGCTTACCTGTGGTGATGAAGTCCTGCCCTCCCGACCTCAGCACTGTCACTGTCCTCCATGGCCGCCGCTTGTCACATCTCCTCCTCTCGCTGCCGACCCAAGACTGTGACTAGCGGTGACATCACAGGCTCCTGCGATACTTGGCTGTGAAGGCGGCGGTCTTTGAAGTCAGTGACAGCTCTGCTATCAGCAGTGCAGGAGATCATCAACGCAGGTAATGTACCTCGCTGACAGCAGCACTTGTCATGCCCTGCAGTGACCTGGGATGACCTATTGATGTTAGCTCAGGTCACTGCATTGCTCTCCCAGCCAATGGGAAACATTCTGCTCTTCATTGACTGGGACAGTGACTATGGTATGGATCGTCATGGGAACCCCTTGGATTACAGCAGACCTAGATTTGTTTTTCTTTCTAATAAATTGGTGAAAGATGGAATTTGTTGGGGAGTGTTTTTTCAAATAAAAATGTGTTTGTCACCTATTTTTTTTTTTATTACTGACTGGGTTGGTGATGTCGGGTATCAAATAGACACCTGATCTCACGAACCCCAGGGCTTGATGCCAGGTGACATTACACATCTGGTAATAACCCCATATATTACCCCGTTTGCCACCGCACCAGGGCACGGGATGAGCTGGGGCGAAGCACCAGGATTGGCGCATCTAATGGATGCGCCACTTCTGGGGCAGCTGTGGCCTGCTATTTTTAGGCTGGTGATAGTCCAATAGCCATGGACCTCCCTAGTCTGAGAACATCAGACCCCAGCTGTCCGCTTTATCTTGGCTGGTGATCCAATTTTGGGGGGATCCCGACGTGTTTTTTTTTAGTTATTTATTTAATTTAAAATAACAGCGTGGGGTGCCCTCAGTTTTGGATTACCAGCCAAGGTGAAGCTGCCAGCTATGGTCTGCAGGCTGCAGCCGTCTGCTTTACCCTAGCTGGCTATCAAAAATAGGGGAAACCCTACGTCATTGTTTTTTAAAATGTATTTATTTTTTTAGCCTAAATACAAGGCTAAGCACCTCTTAGTGCCACATGAAAGGCACTATGTGTCTTTCCGCCATTAAAATGACAGAAAAGACTAATATGAAGTGTACAAGCACAGGAAAATCACAGGAGCGCTCTACGCTGTGAAAAGCAGTAGAAAACGGCACTGGAGTGAACATGTGACCGCCTCATGTAGGTTGAAGCTATGGATCCTGGGTAAATTTATGTATTTTCCCTCCTTCAGTTTTTTTGCAGTACGCAAAAAAACCGGAAGGCACACGGATGACAAACAGATGACATACGGACCGTCTATGGAACGGAAACGGATGCCACACATCGTGTACATTCACACGTCATGTGAATGTAGCCTTATTCTGATCTGCCGTTTATAAACAGCAGGCAGAAATAAGTGAATAGCGCCCCCAGCGTCAGAAAATCTCCAGGGTTTCAGGGGGTAGCTGAGACACTGGAGATCATGATTCAGGCCGGTTTTTCCGGTCCCCGCTCACGTGATCACTGGTATACACCGTATACCGATGATCACGTTACAGTAAATGACAGCGCCGGTAAAAATGTATTTATCTCCCATCTGGCATGAACAAACATGTCAGATGGGAGATAAATCTCCTCCACGGTCCCCTCCGGACACCTGGTGTCGCCAAAGTGCCCCCCCCCCCGACCCCCTGGCGGAAATCCAAGATGGCCGCGCGCACAGCAGCACGCCGGCCGCATTCACCCTACTCATCTGATTTCATGTGTGTCATGGCACATGCGACAGAAAACTCCTCCACAGGCCCTGCCAGGACACCCCCTATACCCCACCGGTGTTCCCCGGTGTCCCACGGTTTCTGTGCAGCGTTAATCCCCTGCGGCCCCCTCCTTCACAATAGGCGCTGCCGCATGCACAGATCGGCTGTCAGCTCAGCTTGCTGTGATCAGACACAGTGAGTGGTGGTAACCATGCATCTGTAACCTACTGCAATGCCCTGCTCATGAGGTAAGGAGCACAGTTAATCAGGAGAGGTACACTAGATATCCAAATGGAGGTATTTGATTTATAGTTGCCTTGCTGAATGACTACCAAACATGAGAGTCCGTTATACGCCACAAGAAAACAAATCTAAATAGCAAGCTCTGTTTTTTAGTTTTCATTCAGCTGGATAACTAGACTTAAATGGGTATTCCATCTCCAATATCCTATCCCCAATATATAGTAGGTGGAATAGCAATAATATCAGCAAATACCAATATTTGGAAATGTAGAATAGTTCTCCTGATTAGGCATGCCCTTACCTCATGAGCAGGGCATTGCAGCTTTGGTTGCAACAGTTACGACATGGACTCTGCTGCTGTGGATCCGGGGAGAGAGGGTGCAGATTCATTGCACCCACACTCCTGACATGGAGGGTCTGTACTCCTAGAAAACGGGGGATACGGTCCCTGAGCGTGTCCCCCCATATTCTAGATGGTCCAAAGTCGTCGTGGGACCCCCTTATTTTTTTTTCCTTACAAAAAATTGGTGAAAGAGGGAATGTTTTAGGAGTGTTTTTTCAAATACATTTTTTGTCTATTTGTTTTCTTAGTACAGACAGTTTGTGATGTCGGGTATCTGATAGACGCCATGACATCACAAACTGCTGGGCTTGATGTCAGGTGACCTTACAGCTAGTATCAACCCCATTTATTACCCCGTTGGCCACTACACCAGCGCACGGGATGAGCTGGGATGAAGCGCTAGGATTGGCGCATCTAGTGGATGCGCCCCTTCTGGGGCGCCTGCGGCCTGCTATTTTTAGGCTGTGAAGTGCCAATAACTATGGACCTTCCCACCCTGAGAATACCAGACCACAGCTGTCCGCTTTACCTTGGCTGGTGATCCAATTTGGGGGGGACTCTACTTTTTTTTGTAATTATTAATATTTATAAAATAATTATAAAAAAGAGCCTGGGGTGACCTCCACATTGGATCCCCAACCACAGTAAAGCTGCCAGCTGTGGTTTTCAGGCTACAGCCGTCTGCTTTACCCTAGCTGGCTATCAAAAATGGGGGGACACCACGTCATTTTTTTTTAAACTATTTTTTAAAAAAAAAAAAGTGAATGGGCTTCCTGTATTTTGATTGCCAGCCAAGGTAACGCCAGGCAGATGGGGATGGCAACTAGAGATTAGCGAACCGGTCGCGGTTCGGCTCAAGCTCGGTTCGCCGAACCGAGGTCTGGTTCGAGTTCGGTTCGGCGAACCCATAGGAAACAATGGGAGGCAATCACAAACACATAAAAGCGCATTATAAATGTACACATATAGTTAATAAACATTGCCATAACACTTACCTGTCCCCGGGATGTGTCCTGCAATCTGTCTGCTGCTGCTATTCCTCCCGATAATCGCTGCATTCTCTTGTTAACCAGCAGTGATGCAGGACCTACGTGACATCATCAAAATAGCATGTGACCAGTCACATGTCTGTTATCTCATTGGCTACAGACTGGTCACATGACTATGACGCCTCATGCTAGGACCTGTCATTGCATCTCTCTGTTACACGGTGCTTGTTTGTGTATCGCCGTGTACCGGCGACATGCTCTAGCACACGGTCGACTCCCCGCTCTGCTTCCCCGTTCCCTTAAGGTACCGTCACACTAAGCGACGCTCCAGCGATCCCACCAGCAACCTGACCTGGCAGGGATCGCTGGAGCGTTGCTACACGGGTTGCTGGTGAGCTGTCAAACAGGCAGATCTCACCAGTGACCAGCCCCCAGCCAGCAGTGCCACGTGGAAGCGATGCTGTGCTTGGTAACTAAGGTAAATATCGGGTAACCAACCTGATATTTACCTTGGTTACCAGCGCACACCGCTTAGCGCTGGCTCCCTGCACTCCTAGCCAGAGTACACATTGGGTTAATTTACCCCGATGTGTAGTCTGGCTATGTGTGCAGGTACCTGGCACTGGCAGCGTGAGAGCGGCGGACGCTGGTAACTACGGTAAACATCGGGTAACCAAGGAAACAGCTTCTTGGTTACCCGATGTTTACCGTAGTTACCAGTGTCCGCAGAAGCCGGCTCCTGACCGGCTGACACAGCCGGTCAATAACGGAGATCACCATTGCCATAGCAACGCGCTTGGTAGCGGTGACGAGGACGTCCCGCTACCAGCACGCAGCGGCACCGGATCACGTAATCGGAGCAGCGTTGCTATGACAACCCGTGACACCGCTTACAGCCGGGAGCCTGTGGTCACTCTCACAGAGTGATTTCTGCACGGAGCACAGCGTATTCCCCCATGCAGCTGTGCTGTCTGATCGAGCAGACAGAGCTGCATGTGTTGAAGGGGAAAGAAGACAGAAGACAAGGGATCGTGGAGGGGTGAGAGGGGGTAATAAAGATGGAGTCTCTAATATGTCTGTGTATTTATTTCTATTAAAGTATTTTTTTCTGTGTGGTGTTTTTTTTTAACCCTTTATTGGAGAATCTTAATGGCCGGGTGAAACGTGCCTGACATTAAGAATCTCTGACTTAATACTAGCTAGTAAAACAAAGCCAGTATTAACTCCTGATTACCCAACAAGCCACCCAACTTCAGGGCTGTTGGAAGAGTTGGATACAACACCAGATGATGGCGCTTCTATGAGAGCGCCATATTCTGGGGCGGCTGCGGACTGCAATTCGCAGCAGAGGGGCCCAGAACCCTCGGGCTAACCTGTGCTGTGGATTTCAATCCCCCAGCTGCCTAATTGTACCCGGCTGGACACAGAAATGGGGCGAAGCCCACGTCGCTTTTTTTTTTAAAATTATTTCATAAAATTCATGAATTAAGTAAAAAAAAGGGCTTCCCTATATTTGTAGTTCCCAGCCGGGTACAAATAGGCAGCTGGGGGTTGGGGGCAGCCCGTAGCTGCCTGCTGTACCTGGCTAGCATACAAAAATATGGCGAAGCACAGGTCATTTTTTTTGTAGTTTTTTGGCAAAAAAAAAATAAAAAATGCTTCCGTGGATTTTCCATTGCCAGCGAAGGTAACACCAAGCAGTGGGGGTTAGCAGCCAGTAGCTGCTTGGATTACCCTTAGCTAGCAATACAAAAAAATGCAGCAGGAGCCCATATATATTTTTTTTAATTATTTATTTAAATAACTAAAAACAAAAAGGGCTTCCCTGTATTTTTATTGCCTGACATGACAGTGCTGTAAAAATAAATTTAAAAAAAAATGACGTAGCGCTCTGCGGTATTTTTGATTCTCAGTGCAGATAAAGCAGACAGCTATGGGTTGCCACCCCCATCTGCCTGGCGTTACCTTGGCTGGCAATCAAAATACAGGAAGCCCATTCATTTTTTTTTTTTTTTAAAATAGTTTAAAAAAAATGACGTGGGGTCCGCCCATTTTTGATAGCCAGCTAGGGTAAAGCAGACGGCTGTAGCCTGAAAACCACAGCTGGCAGCTTTACCGTGGTTGGGGATCCAATGTGGAGGTCACCCCAGGCTCTTTTTTATAATTATTTTACAAATATTAATAATTACAAAAAAAAGTAGGGTCCCCCCCAAATTGGATCACCAGCCAAGGTAAAGCGGACGGCTGTGGTCTGGTATTCTCAGGGTGGGATGTCCATAGTTTTTGGGCCTTCACAGCCTAAAAATACCCCAGACGTGGCACATCAACTAGATGCGCCAATTCTGGCTCTTCACCCCAGCTCATCCCGTGCCCTGGTGCAGTGTCAAATGGGATAATTAATGGGGTTGATACTAGCTGTAACGTCACCTGACATCAAGCCCAGCAGTTTGTGATGTCATGGCATCTATCAGATACCCAACATCATAAACTGTCAGTACCAACAAAAAAAAAAAAAAATCGACAAAAAAAATTTATTTCAAAAAACACTCCTAAAACATTCCCTCTTTCACCAATTTATTGTAAGAAAAACCAATAAGTGGGTCCCACGACAACTCTGGACGTCTAGAATATGGGGGGAGACACTCAGGGAACGTATCCCCCATTTTCTAGGAGTGCAGACCCTCCATGTGAAGAGTGTGGGTGCAATGAATCTGCACTCACTCTCCCCGGGTCCACAGCAGCAGAGTCCATGTCGTAACGGTTACTACCAAAGCTGCAATGCCCGGCTCATGAGGTAAGGGCATACCTAATCAGGAGAACTATTCTACATTTCCAAATATTGGTATTTGCTGATATTATTGCTATTCCAGCTACTTTATATTGGGGATAGGATCTTGGAGATAGAATACCCCTTTAAGTCCAGTTATTAAGCTGAATGAATACTAAACAGAGCTCGCTATTTAGATGTGTTTTCTTGTGGCGTATAATGGACTCTCATGTTTGGTAGTCGTTCAGCAGGGCAACTATAAAATGAAATACCTCCATTTGGAAATGTAGTACAGTCATATGAAAAAGTTTGGGCACCCCTATTAATGTTAACCTTTTTTCTTTATAACAATTTGGGTTTTTGAAGCAGCTATTTCAGTTTCATATATCTAATAACTGATGGACTGAGTAATATTTCTGGATTGAAATGAGGTTTATTGTACTAACAGAAAATGTGCAATCCGCATTTAAACAAAATTTGACCGGTGCAAAAGTATGGGCACCTCAACATAAAAGTGACATTAATATTTTGTAGATCCTCATTTTGCAAAAATAACAGCCTCTAGTCGCTTCCTGTAGCTTTTAATGAGTTCCTGGATCATGGATGAAGGTATATTTGACCATTCCTGTTTACAAAACAATTCCAGTTCAGTTAAGTTTGATGGTCGCCGAGCATGAACAGCCGCTTCCCATCATCCCACAGAATTTCAATGATATTCAGGTCTGTGGACTGGGATGGCCATTCCAGAACATTGTAATTGTTCCTCTGCATGAATGCCTGAGTAGATTTGGAGCGGTGTTTTGGATCATTGTCTTGCTGAAATATCCATCCCCTGCGTAAATGCAACTTCGTCACCGATTCTTGCACATTATTGTCAAGAATCTGCTGACACTGAGTTGAATCCACGCGACCCTCAACTTTAGCAAGATTCCCGGTGCCGGCATTGGCCACACAGCCCCAAAGCATGATGGAATCTCCACCAAATTTTACTGTGGGCAGCAAGTGCTTTTCTTGGAATGCCGTGTTTTTTTGGCTCCATGCATAACGCCTTTTTGTATGACCAAACAACTCAATCTTTGTTTCATCAGTCCACAGGACCTTCTTCCAAAATGTAACTGGCTTGTCCAAATGTGCTTTTGCATACCTCAGGCGACTCTGTTTGTGGCGTGCTTGCAGAAACAGCTTCTTTAGCATCACTCTCCCATACAGCTTCTCCTTGTGCAACGTGCGCTGTTTTGTTGACCGATGCACATTGACACCATCTGCAGCAAGATGATGCTGCAGGTCTTTGGAGGTGGTCTGTGGATTGTCCTTTACTGTTCTCACCATTCTTCTTCTCTGCCTTTCTGATATTTTTCTTGGCCTGCCACTTCTGGGCTTAACAAGAACTGTACCTGTGTTCTTCCATTTCCTTACTATGTTCCTCACAGTGGAAACTGACAGTTTAAATCTCTGAGACAATTTCTTTTATCCTTCCCCTGAACAACTATGTTGAATAATCTTTGTTTTCAGATTATTTGAGAGTTGTTTTGAGGAGCCCATGATGCCACTCTTCATAGGAGATTCAAATAGAACAACTTGCAAGTGGCCACCTTAAATACCTTTTCTCATGATTGGATACACCTGCCTATGAAGTTCAAAGCTCAATGAGGTTACAAAACCAATTTAGTGCTTTAGTAAGTCAGTAAAAAGTAGTTAGGAGTGTTCAAATCAAGAAACTAATAAGGGTGCTCATACTTTTGCACCGGTCAAATTTTGTTTAAATGCTGATTGCACATTTTCTGTTAGTATAATAAACCTCATTTCAATCCAGAAATATTACTCAGTCCATCAGTTATTAGATATATGAAACTGAAATAGCTATAGCAAAAACCCAAATTGTTATAAAGAAAAAAGGTTAACATTAATAGGGGTCTTGGATTTCCGGGAGGTGGTCAGGGGGGGCACTTTGGCGACACCGGGGGACCGGAGGGGACCGGGGAGGAGATTTATCATGTTTGTTCATGCCAGATGGGAGAAACATTTTTTTTTACCGACGCTGTAATTTACTGTAACGTGATCATCGGTATACGGTGTATACCGGTGATCACGTGAGCGGGGACCAGAAAAAATGGCCTAAATCATGTGAGGCACCAGCAGCCAACAACTCCTGACCACCTCCCTCAGGTCTAGCAAGGCACACCAGGTGGGCGGAGCCAGGTGGATGGGCACGCCCTCTGAGGAGTCTGCTGGCCTGAGGCAGGGAAAGGACAAGTGATTCGAGTGGGGAGAGGAGCAATGAGAGGAGTAAAAGTGGCGATCTGAGAGTCAGGGGCCTAGGACAGAGCCTAGGACCCCTTGGAATGGTCAGGCAGGCAGACAATGGTGGCAGTCTGCATGAGTCCGGTCAGGGACTGAACTGCGGAACCGTACGGATCGAGAAGAGGGTGGTGACCCTTCGGACCCGATCCGGGGAGCAAATAAGTCAACCGGAGCACCGGGTAGGTTACTCAGACCCCGTTCTAGCCCAGAAGCAACCGGGTTCAGACAATTCTACTGATTGCGGTCTGGACCTCAGGGGTTCATTCCCACCCAAAGTCCCGATAGACGGCAACAGCCCACCGACTCCGGATAAGAGCCATCGCCAAGGGCCAGAGATCCAAAGGGCCAGCGCCTGCTGGCAAAATGCTCCTCCGGTACCCAAAAGCCGGGGAGCGGACTACTGTTGCTGAAGCATTGGAGTCACTATAGCAAATTTAAAGGTGCAGGAGAAAGGCGACATCACCAACCTCACTGGGGACACACACAGTCGGCTGCGGGCACTGATCTACACCGAACTTGGTTTACCATTGACTCTGTGTGGTTTAATCGTGAGTACACCAGTGCCATCAGGCACAGTGCTGCAAGCGAGCCCCTGCGTACTGCAACCCCCCGCTCCTGCCACCTGGCCCCGGGACCAACAAACCCCCTACCCACGGAGGGGTCAACACCTAACTGTGACCCACCACCGATCCCGGACGAGCCCCCGCACCCTCACCGCAGCGGTGGTGCCCATCACCTCACCACGACCCGTGGGTGGCGTCACGAACTGTTACCGGTCACCGCAGCTCCAGCCGTGAAACCGGTCCACCCCAAACCAAACAATCGAACCTCCCCCCCCTTTCCAGAGCGACGTGGCGCCCGGTCCGGAGGTGCTCGAGCCACCGGCAACCCGAGCCCAGATCCGAGCGGCCCAGGACGGTACAGATCCATAGCTTCAACCTACAAGAGGCGGTCACATGTTCACTCCAGTGCCATTTTCTACTGCTTTTCACAGCACAGAGCGCTCTGGTGATTTTCTTGTGCTTGTACACTTCATATCAGTCTTTTCTGTCATTATAATGGCAGAAAGACACATAATGTCCCTCTCTCCTGCATTTTGTAATTTTGCACCCTTTGGTGCCTTTCATGTGGCACTAAGGGGTGCATAGCCTTGTATTTAGCCAAAAAAATGAAAAAAATGACGTAGGGTTCCCCCTATTTTTGTAGCCAGCTAGGGTAAAGCAGACGGCTGCAGACCACAGCTGGCAGCTTCACCTTGGCTGGTAATCCAAAACTGAGGGCACCTCACGCTGTTATTTTAAATTAAATAAATAGTTAAAAAAAAACACGTGGGGGCCCCCCCAAAATTGGATCACCAGCCAAGGTAAAGCGGACAGCTGGGGTCTGATATTCTCAGACTAGTGAGGTCCTTGGTTATTGGACTCTCCCCAGCCTAAAAATAGCAGACCGCAGCCGCCCCAGAAGTGGCACATCCATTAGATGCGCCAATCCTGGTGCTTCACCCCAGCTCATCCCGTGCCCTGGTGCGGTGGCAAACGGGGTAATATATGGGGTTATTACCAGATGTGTAATGTCACCTGGCATCAAGCCCTGGGGTTAGTGATGTCACGTGTCTATCAGATACCCGACATCACAAACCCAGTCAGTAATAAAAAAAAAAATAGACGACAAACACATTTTTATTTGAAAAAACACTCCCCAACACATTGCCTCTTTCACCAATTTATTAGAAAGAAAAACAAATCCAGGTCTTCTGTAATCCAAGGGGTTCCCATGACGATCCACACTGTCCCAGTCAATGAAGAGCAGGATGTTCCCCATTGGCTGGGAGAGCAATGCAGTGACCTGAGCTAACATCAATAGCCCAGGTCACTGCAGGGGATGACAAGTGCTGCTGTCAGCGAGGTACAATATCTGCGCTGATCTCCTGCACTGCTGACAGCACCTGTCACTGACTTCAATGACCTTCACAGCCAAGTATCGCGAGTCGCCTGTGACGTCACCGCTAGTGACAGTCTCTGGTCGGCAGCGAGAGAAGGAGATGTGACAAGCGGCGGCCATGGAGGACAGTAACAGCGCTGAGGTCGGGAGGGCGGGACTTCATCACCGTTGGTAAGCCGAGCAGGGCCATGTGTGCCAAGTGCGAGGTGGGCGGAGCCTAGCGGGGTAATGTGTGCAGAGTGCCAGGTGGGCTGAGCCTAGCGAGGTAATGTGTGCAGAGTGCCAGGTGGGCGGAGCCTAGCGGGGTAATGTGTGCAGAGTGCCAGGTGGGCGGAGCCTAGAGGGGCCATGTGTGCAGAGTGCCAGGTGGGCGAAGCCTTGACTTCACTTGACTTCACCGCTTACAGCCGGGTTGCCATAGCAACGGTGCTCCGATCACGTGATTCCCGTTGCCGCTATTCACCGGCTGTGACAGCCAGTCCTTGCATGTGGGCTGACTCTGTAAAGAGCCCCCCATGCAGGAACGGGGAGTCGTCCGTGTGCCAGAGCATGTCGCCGGTACACGGAGATACACAAACGATCACCGCGTACAGGGGAGATGCACTGACAGGACCTAGGACAGGACATGACGACTAGCCATGTGACCAGTCTGTAGCCAATGAGACAATAGACATGTGACTGGTCACATGGCTATTTTGACGTCACGATAGGTCCTGTCATCACTGCTGGTTATTGGGAGAACGCAGCGATTACCAATGGAAAAGCGGCGGGAGACAGAGTGCAGGACGCATCATGGGCACCGATAAGTGTTATGGCAATGTTTATTAACTGGATGTGTACATTTATCATGTGTTTTTATGTGTTTGTGATTGCCTCCCATTGTTTCAATGGGGTTCGAGAGGTTCGTCGAAAGGCTCGTCGAATGGCTCGTCGAACTGGGCACCGTTCGACGAACCAAACCAAACTCGAACTTTAGGGGGGTGGCTCATCTGTAGTCAGGAGGCACCTATAGATATTAAATGGTTGGCCAGTTCTGGCAAAATTGGCTGATTCAATCAACATAATTAAGATATCAGTATACTGAGACGTAAATCCTGTACTATTTTATAGCCAGTATTTTACACATAGTATCCATATTCTGTGTTTGCATGTAAGAGTAAATTCCCATCTGTACATCTGTGTTGTAGCTATCATTCATTACATAAGTCACAAAGCTGCACTGGACCCATTAAAATTAACTAAATCTGACTGACCTCAATTCTACTGTTTTATTTTTTTATTTTATACTTATTGTTTTTTCTACAATATTCTTTGTACATGAGTTGTGGTGGTGGCAAGGGGCCATAGTCGTGGTCAGAGGCAAACCCCTACTTCCAGGCAGCATCTCTCTTTGGTGCTGCACTCTTGCTACCTCCACAGTTCAACCAGGGACTCCTCAGATTTCCTCCTCAGGACAAATTTAGACACAAAGTTCAAGATAACGTTTACCACTGAATAACTCACACAGTTTCTGTGGAAAACATCTGCAGCAGTCACATAGCTTGAACGTTACAGGCATGTTACGGTTTGGTTTCATTTCAAATTTTCCTGCACACTGCTCCCTCCTGTACATCTCTCTGGCTAATATAGGACTGTCTGTTTCCCCCAGAAACACCACAGTGCCAGCTAGTAAATTCATGGAGTCCCACATTGATCTAATCATGTGCCCTCCCACAGGCATTTGATACACCACCGGACAGAGTTCCTTCACCACTGTCTCTGTGACAACCCATTCGCCTAGCAGGTCTATGTTACCTTATGCCTAGACCGGTCCTATTGGAGTCAGCTGCTTCCCAGAAATTTCACTAGAATCATGGCCCACAACTTCATGGTTGGCCGTGCCTATTTCTGCACCCAGCTACTGAAGAGTTTCCTTTGTCCACTTGATCAGGGTTTACTGGGGTGCCCCTGAGGGTCTGGCCAAAATACTCTTGGCTTCTCTAACTATACCTCCGTCGGTACCAGCTTCTTCTCTATACTCAATGGTGTTCCTATTTGACTAACAACCAACTGTCAACTCTCTGTTGCTATGCAGATTTTTTTAAGTTAAGGGACCAGGGAACAGTGTTACCTAGTGGTGCCTGAAAACAGTGCACCCGAGAGCACACACATATAAATAACATTTTCCATACATAAATACACAAAATAACCCTGAAGTCTTCAGGGGATTGGAGGACACCAATCACTCTTCTACATTCCTCCGCTCTTTAACCATAGCCGTCCCCGGCTATGTGGCGACCTCCAAAACATAAAAGCTCGTCATGCATTCATTACAACCTTAAATTACTATTAAAACTCTTTGCTTCTCCGGCACCCCGACATCTTCTTTCATCCAAGCCAGAGGCAGACAACAGTTCTAGTTACTATAAAACAACAGCCCAAGAGCCAACGATAGTGACGACACAAGTCCGCGGGCAAAGTCTCTTTACCACAGAGTAGTATTGTCCATATCTCCCACCGGCTGCAACACTGGGGGAAAAATCCTTAAAATGAACAAAACTTCCAAACAATCCTGGAGGCACAGTACTTTTAATACAATAGTTTTGGTATATACTGTAGGTCCATAACTGAGTAGTTTTGGTAGATGGGCCCGTGAACAGCTAATTGTCGCTAGTGCCAGGTGCCACACCCCTGCTGATTAGACATTGTTTACCTATCCTGAGGATGGGTAATTAGTATTTAAGTCACGGACAACTTCTTTATGCAAATTAATATACAAATTTTCTTCCAAGGTGGGCTGCTTAAAATAACATGCCCACTTTACAGGGAAAACCACGCTGAGAAAAATGCTCCTTCTGTTGGCACTTACAAAATGTTACACATACAGTGAAGTGTGTTAAAGTGTTTAGTTAAATAACACATTTCACAGCTAATACAGATAGTAGTAAATTAATAAGACTCTTTGGAGCAATGTAAATGTAGCCAGACAATGCCAGTTGTTCAGGAAAGTTATTCATTCAGCTGTGAAAGTGTATCAAGTATGTTTTAGCCCCCTGTGTAGTTAAGAGATCTCCCTATTGTTTATATGGCAAAACTCATAGGAAAACATCTTGTATAAATTCTTTAACTGTTTGCATAAGGTGCTTTACTGCGTGTCTGTTGTCAGTCACTGGCTGTGAAAGAAATTACTTTGCACAAGCTGTCTATTTCTATTTGATTTTTACATATAAAATAAATTGATGATCGTCAAACGGCTGCATTTAAGACTATGCAGGGGGTATGGCTTCCTGGCTGGAAACTGGATTTGACAGTAGGTACCTGTGATAGACTATTTCCCATGGAGGATATCACAAGGTAATAGAGTAGCAGTCAAGACAACACTTTCTATAACACATCACTCCAGCTTCATTTATCTGTTCAATGAATAGGAAATCTACTTAAGCCGGAGTGCCAAGATATGCTATTTCTTTTGCTTTCCATGCATTTTTCACTTTGCCAGTGCAAGTAATGGAAGCTATTCGAAACAAAATAAATGTCCTTTAAAGTCACATATGACTTAATAAATGCATTAATGCTTTTAACGGACCGTTCTTCTTGGTACATCTATTTAGACGTTCACCTTGCTGATGTTGACTTGGCTTTGACTTGGCTTTTTAGCATTGCATTTGTATTGATCTCCCCTAGTATGTGTATATATAGCTTACAGCTCATTTATACTATTGCTACTATGGTACTAATTGTTACTCTAGATCCTGTGCCTGACCTTCAAAGAACATATTCAGAAATGGCCATGATGACTAATAGAGTCACAAAATTTAAAGGATCCGACGAAAAGATATAACTCTATACAATTTGCATATTGAAATAATAAAAATCCTTTATTGAACAAGAATTTCAGGGATAATCATTAAAAAACAAAGAAAGGCTTTTTAGAAAGATGTGATGACATTGGAACAAGGGCATATAATACAGTGTTACCTTAATACATGTTACAATGTTGTAAAATTCATAAATACAGACATCCTGACTAGAGTTGAGCGCGGTTCGTGGTTCGTGGTTCTCCAGTTCTAGGCTCGAGTGATTTTGGGGCATGTTCTAGATCGAACTAGAACTCGAGCTTTTTGCAAAAGCTCGATAGTTCTAGAAACGTTCGCGAACGGTTCTAGCAGCAAAAAACCAGCTAATTCCTAGCTTTGTTTCTGCTGTAATAGTGTAAGTCACTCTGTGAATCACACTATTATCACATTTCAGTGTATAGTGTGCGTGAACAGCGCCTTCAGATCACTGCTGTTTGTATAATGGCGATCGCCATTTTTTTTTTTTTTTCTTGTCTTCCTTCCCTAAGCGCGCGCGTCTTGTGGGGCGGGCCAGCATGTCAGCCAATCCCAGACACACACACAGCTAAGTGGACTTTTAGCCAGAGAAGCAACGGCATGTGTGATAGGATGTCCATGTCACATGTCCCTGCATTATAAAAACGGACATTTTCCTCCAGGACGCCATTATCTCTTCTGCGTCTTTGGTGTCAGACATCACTGTCGCAGCTCCATCTTGAGTCCTATCGCTGATACAGCTGTATGCGCTCCATACACAGCGCTGGACAGCATAGGGAGAGCACTTTCTAGCAGTCCTTTTAAGGGCTCAAACCGGCAGGGTCAGAGTTAAGGTGACAGGTCCTGAAAACAGCGCCAGCGTCTGTGTAGCCAAGGTCAGGGATTTCCTCCCTGCATTTCCCTATTAGGAGGGATAGAAAGGCAGGCTTCCATTCCTCTACCCAGAGCCCCAAAATCCTGGCACTGTACCCTCCTGTCCTCTGCACACTCCAACTCATGATAACTAAGCCATTATGCTAGCAAACACTCAGTGTACCTAGTGGCATCCTATACGTGGCTATTGGACTTTGCTATAGTCACACTAGTGCAAAGACATTTGCAGAGCGCGTCTGCCTGCATTGCACACTCCAACTCATTATAACTAAGCCATTATACTAGCAAACACTCAGTGTACCTAGTGGCATCCTATACGTGGCTATTGAACTTTGCTATAGTCACACTAGTGCAAAGACATTTGCAGAGCGCGTCTGCCTGCATTGCACACTCCAACTCATGATAACTAAGCCATTATACTAGCAAACACTCAGTGTACCTAGTGGCATCCTATACGTGGCTATTGGACTTTGCTATAGTCACACTAGTGCAAAGACATTTGCAGAGCGCGTCTGCCTGCATTGCACACTCCAACTCATTATTAGTGATGAGCGAGTACTAAAAAGCTCGGGTGCTCGAAGCTCGGGCCGAGCCTCCCAAGATACTCGTGTACTCGGCCCGAGCAACGAGCCCAATGTTATCCTATGGGAGACCCGAGTATTTTTGTGAAATGACCCGCCGGCAGCATGGAGAAACCCTAAAAATGTCACAAAAGTCTCAGAAGAGTGCTCAAATGACATGGCAACAGCATGGGGAAGACCCCTTGAAGCATTTATCACTGAAAAGTCACAGCTGTGAACAATTTTGTCCGCGTTTTACGCCATTTTTACGGACTCACCAGAAAACCTTCCAAAATGACCCCAAAATGATTTTTCATGGCGGAAATGTTAAGGGCACATACCCAATAGTGAGATAGAGCTGGTGTATGTTACTTTTTGAGATTAATACATGAAAGATTTTACGTGAAAACATTGTGTGGCACTCCGATGTCCCTGAGAAGAGACGTACATGAAGGCCTCTTGAGTCTAATGTGCCCATTTTGAGGAAGTGAGTCTTTGTAGTATTTTCCTTTGCCAGGGCAGTCCAAAATTGTGAGGTTCACCAATGCCCCTGCATACAGACGTGCATGATGGCCTGTAAACCTGAAGTGCCCATTGTAAGGAAGTGGGTCTATTGTAGTATAGCCCTTAGGAAGGGCAGCCAAAAATTGGGAGGCTCCACGTTGTCCCTGGGTAGAGACGTGCATGAGGGCCTCAAAACATTAAGTGTCCATTGTCAGGAAGTGGGTGTATTATAGTATAGCCCTTAGGCAGGGCAGCCAAAAATTGGGAGGCTCCACGTTGTCCCTGGATAGAGACGTGCATGATGGCCTGTAAACCTGAAGTGCCCATTGGAAGGAAGTGGGTCTATTGTAGTATAGCCCTTAGGCAGGGCAGCCAAAAATTGGGAGGCTCCACGTTGTCCCTGGGTAGAGACGTGCATGAGGGCCTCAAAACATTAAGTGTCCATTGTCAGGAAGTGGGTGTATTATAGTATAGCCCTTAGGCAGGGCAGCCAAAAATTGGGAGGCTCCACATTGTCCCTGGATAGAGACGTGCATGATGGCCTGTAAACCTGAAGTGCCCATTGGAAGGAAGTGGGTCTATTGTAGTATAGCCCTTAGGCAGGGCAGCCAAAAATTGGGAGGCTCCACGTTGTCCCTGGGTAGAGACGTGCATGAGGGCCTCAAAACATTAAGTGTCCATTGTCAGGAAGTGGGTGTATTATAGTATAGCCCTTAGGCAGGGCAGCCAAAAATTGGGAGGCTCCACGTTGTCCCTGGATAGAGACGTGCATGATGGCCTGTAAACCTGAAGTGCCCATTGGAAGGAAGTGGGTCTATTGTAGTATAGCCCTTAGGCAGGGCAGCCAAAAATTGGGAGGCTCCACATTGTCCCTGGATAGAGACGTGCATGATGGCCTGTAAACCTGAAGTGCCCATTGGAAGGAAGTGGGTCTATTGTACTATAGCCCTTAGGCAGGGCAGCCAAAAATTGGGAGGCTCCACGTTGTCCCTGGGTAGAGACGTGCATGAGGGCCTCAAAACATTAAGTGTCCATTGTCAGGAAGTGGGTGTATTATAGTATAGCCCTTAGGCAGGGCAGCCAAAAATTGGGAGGCTCCACGTTGTCCCTGGGTAGAGACGTGCATGAGGGCCTCAAAACATTAAGTGTCCATTGTCAGGAAGTGGGTGTATTATAGTATAGCCCTTAGGCAGGGCAGCCAAAAATTGGGAGGCTCCACATTGTCCCTGGATAGAGACGTGCATGATGGCCTGTAAACCTGAAGTGCCCATTGGACGGAAGTGGGTCTATTGTAGTATAGCCCTTAGGCAGGGCAGCCAAAAATTGGGAGGCTCCACGTTGTCCCTGGGTAGAGACGTGCATGAGGGCCTCAAAACATTAAGTGTCCATTGTCAGGAAGTGGGTGTATTATAGTATAGCCCTTAGGCAGGGCAGCCAAAAATTGGGAGGCTCCACATTGTCCCTGGATAGAGACGTGCATGATGGCCTGTAAACCTGAAGTGCCCATTGGAAGGAAGTGGATCTATTGTAGTATAGCCCTTAGGCAGGGCAGCCAAAAATTGGGAGGCTCCACGTTGTCCCTGGGTAGAGACGTGCATGAGGGCCTCAAAACATTGTTCCCATTGCAAAGGAGCGGGTCTCCTGTCGTTGTAATGTCCATTCTGCAAAGAATGGGCGAAAAAATTTACCACTGGGGGTATACCTGAAACAAAGGCCTAAGTATTGCAATTTGTAACGGTCATCATCATGGTGGCGCATGAGGAGAAGGAGGGGCAGTCTAGCGATTATCCAAAGTCCAGAAGTGTGTACCCATGGGTGAGTGGAGGTACATGGCAAACTTTAAATTCCGCTCTCATTTGCTGGTGGTGTGGTGAAGTCTGGCCCAATCCAACCCTTGTTCATCTTGATCAGAGTCAGCCTGTCAGCATTTTCAGTTGACAGGCGGGTGCGTTTATCTGTAATGATTCCACCTGCGGCACTAAAAACACGCTCTGACAAAACGCTAGCAGCAGGGCAGGCCAGGACTTCCAAGGCGTAGAGAGCCAATTCATGCCACGTGTCCAGCTTGGATACCCAATAATTGTAAGGCACAGAGGAATGTCGGAGTACAGTTGTTCGATCTGCAAGGTACTCCTTCAGCATCTGGGCAAACTTAGGATTTCTTGTGGCACTACCCCGCACCTCAGGGGCTGTGGTACGTGAGGGGCTGAGAAAACTGTCCCACATCTTAAAGACTGTTCCCCTACCTCTGGCGGATTGGACTTGTGCCTCTCTCGGCTGTACGCCTCGGTTGTCCACTGATTCATGACCTATGCCGCTAGCGTTTTGTGAGGGGAATGCTTTGCCTACTTCCGTGACTATGGCCTTCCGGAACTGCTGCATTTTGGTTGACCTCTACTCCACGGGAATAAGAGACAAAAAGTTCTCCTTGTAGCGTGGGTCTAACAGTGTTACCAACCAGTAATGATTGTCGGCCAAGATGTTCTTAACGCGAGGGTCACGAGACAGGCAGCTTACCATAAAGTCAGCCATGTGCGCCAGACTCTTAACAGCCAGGACTTCAGTAGCCTGACCAACAAGATGACTGAACATGCTGTCCTCCTCCTCCTCCTCCTCCTCCTCCTCCTCATCTACCCTGTCCTCTGGCCAGCCACGCTGAACCGAGGATATGACTGGTGTGCATGTCATATCCTCAATTTGGCCGGAGAGTTGCTCCATGTCTTCATCCTCCTCCTCGTCATAGTCCTCCACTGCACGTTGTGATGAGACGAGGCTGGGCTGTGTGTTATCATCACCCACACCCACTACTGTTTCTTGCTGCAACTCATCGCGCTCCGCCTGCAATGCATCATGTTTGTTTTTCAGCAGAGACCGTTTTAGAAGGCAGAGTAGCGGTATGGTGACGCTAATAATGGCGTCATCACCACTCACCATCTTGGTGGAGTCCTCAAAGTTTTGGAGGATGGTACATAGGTCTGACATCCATCTCCACTCCTCAGGTGTTATGTGTGGAGTTTGACCCATTTCCCGACAGCTTAGGTGATGCAGGTACTCAACAACTGCCCTCTTCTGCTCACATATCCTGACCAACATGTGCAGAGTTGAATTCCAACGCGTGGGGACATCACACACCAGTCTGTGAGCCGGAAGATGCAAACTGCGCTGAAAGCCGGCAAGGCCGGCTGAAGCAGTAGGTGACTTTCGAAAATGTGCAGACAGGCGGCGAACTTTTACCAGCAGATCAGACAGCTCTGGGTATGACTTTAGAAACCGCTCAACCACGAGGTTGAGAACATGGGCCACGCATGGAACATGTGTCAGCTGGCCTCGCCTCAAAGCTGCCACCAGGTTCCGGCCATTGTCACACACGACCTTTCCTGGCTTTAGGTTCAGAGGTGTGAGCCAGTGATCTGCCTGCTGTTTCAGAGCTGTCCACAGCTCTTCTGCATTGTGGGGTTTGTCACCTATGCAGATTAGCTTCAGCACAGCCTGTTGCCGCTTCGACGAGGCAGTGCTGCAGTGCTTCCAGCTTGTGACTGGTGTGGAGGGTACAGTGGATGAGGATGCACAGGAGGAGGAGGAGGCTGAAGAGCATGACATTCCGGAGCTGTAGAGTGTGGGTGAAACCCTGACTGAGGTAGGGCCTGCAAACCTTGGTGTGGGAAGGACGTGTTCCGTCCCTCGCTCAGACTGGGTCCCAGCTTCCACAATATTAACCCAGTGTGCCGTCAACGAGATGTAGCGGCCTTGCCCACAAGCACTTGTCCACGTGTCTGTGGTTAGGTGGACCTTGGGTGAAACAGCGTTGTTCAGGGCACGTGTGATGTTTTGTGACACGTGGTTATGCAATGCGGGGACGGCACACCGGGAGAAATAGTGGCGGCTTGGGACCGAGTAACGTGGGACAGCTGCCGCCATCAGGTCACGGAATGCTTCTGTCTCCACCAGCCTAAAAGGCAACATTTCCAGCGCAAGCAGTCGCGAAATGTTAGCATTTAGAACTGTGGCATGTGGGGTGTTGGCAGTGTATTTGCGCCTGCATTCAAAGGTTTGCTGAATGGATAATTGAACGCTGCGCTGGGACAAGGACGTGCTTGATGATGGTGTTCTTTCTGCGTAGGCAACTGCAGGTGCAGGAGTGGAGGAGGCTTGTTCGCAGGCAGCATGGACAGGGGATTGGCTCGCATGCACAACCAGCGAAGACGTAGCAGTGACATCAGCAAGCACTGCTCCTCGACTCTGTTGTACTTCCCACAAAGTCGGGTGCTTGGCTGACATGTGCCTGATCATGCTGGTGGTGGTCAGGCTGCTAGTTTTGGTACCCCTGCTGATGCTGGCACGGCAGGTGTTGCAAATGGCCTTTTTTGAATCATCTGGATCCAACTTAAAAAACTGCCAGACTCGGGAAGACCTAACATTTGTACAGGCACCTTGTGTCGTCGTGTTGTTCCGGGGAACGGTTGCCTGACTTCTGCCTGGGGCCACCACCCTGCTTCTTACTGCCTGTTGTGATGCTACACCTCCCTCCCCCTGTGCACTGCTGTCCTCGCTCTGCATATCCTCCTGCCAGGTTGGGTCAGTTACTGGATCATCCACCACGTCGTCTTCCTCTTCCGCACCCTGCTCCTCCTCCTGACTTCCTGACAATTGTGTCTCATCATCGTCCACCACTTGTTGAGACACGTTGCCAACTTCGTGAGAACGTGGCTGCTCAAATATTTGGCCATCTGTACAGACGATCTCCTCATGACCCACTTCAATATGAGCTGGCGAGAGGCCAGAATGTGTGAATGGAAACGTGAACAGCTCTTCCGAGTGTCCAAGTGTGGGATCATTAATGTCCGAGGAGGACGTGTACTCAGCCTGGTGGTAGGAAGGAGGATCAGGTTCAGAAATGTGCGGTGCAGTATCACGGCTACTGACACTTGACCGTGTGGAAGACAGTGTTTGTGGTGGTGCCAATCTGACTGGAAGCATTATCTGCTATCCAACTAACAACCTGTTGACACTGGTCTTGGTTCAAGAGCGGTGTACTGCTGCGGTCCCCAAGAATTTGGGACAGGACGTGCGAGCGACTAGATGTGGCCCTTTGTTGTGGCGAAATTAGAGCTTGCCCACGACCTCGGCCTCTGCCTGCACCACCATCACGTCCACTTCCTTGTTCCTTGCCAATGCCCTTGCGCATTTTGCAATGCTGTCCACTGCTGACGTGTATATTCACTACTTGTGCGTTATATCAAAGTTTGCGGAAATTGCACACAAGTGCACCTGTACGCTGCCACCAACAGGCACACACGTGCGGTTTTAAAAACCAAGCACGGACGCAATAAGAACCTAACAGGTTTTTTTGGGGAGCGACAATTACAGACAAGTCAGACACTATCTGGACTGTTTTACACTGTGTACACCAGCCCCAGATATGATGAAGGCTGGTATACGGTCACCACTAGGAATGGCTATATATACCCTGCCTGCCTGCCTGCCTGTATACTGGTACAATAGTCCTGACAAGGACTCTTCTGGTCACTAGCCTGTATTCAGACCTGGCTATACCCTGCCTGTATATAGCAACAATAGTCCTGAGAAGGACTCTGCTACTGTACTCCGACCTGGCTATACCCTGCCTGCCTGTATACAACTAGAATAGTCCTGAGAAGGACTTTTGGTCACACTGTTTGCAGCCCTGCAACTGAAAAAGCTATAAAGGGCCGCAAAGCTTTCCCTGAATCAGCGACACTCTCCCTGCACTGACTGTCTGGATAGCTGTGAGCAGAGCACAGCGCGCCGGCCAGTATAAAGGCTCGGTCACGCTGTGCAGGCCGGCCAATCACTGCAATTCCACAACTAACAGGGCTGTGGCATTGCAGTGGTCTGCCAGCCAATCCCTGCATGAGGGCTGGCTCTCAAAAGAGCGCCAACATGCAGAAATGAAGACCACGAGTACAGCACGAGTATCGCGAGATTACTCGGTCCCCGCCGAGCAGCCCGAGTACAGCGATACTCGTGCGAGTACCGAGTAGTTACAAGCATGCTCGCTCATCACTACTCATTATAACTAAGCCATTATACTAGCAAACACTCAGTGTACCTAGTGGCATCCTATACGTGGCTATTGGACTTTGCTATAGTCACACTAGTGCAAAGACATTTGCAGCACCTCTACCTGCATTGCACACTCCAACTCATTATAACTAAGCCATTATACTAGCAAACACTCAGTGTACCTAGTGGCATCCTATACGTGGCTATTGGACTTTGCTATAGTCACACTAGTGCAAAGACATTTGCAGAGCGCGTCTGCCTGCATTGCACACTCCAACTCATGATAACTAAGCCATAATACTAGCAAACACTCAGTGTACCTAGTGGCATCCTATACGTGGCTATTGGACTTTGCTATAGTCACACTAGTGCAAAGACATTTGCAGCACCTCTACCTGCATTGCACACTCCAACTCATGATAACTAAGCCATTATACTAGCAAACACTCAGTGTACCTAGTGGCATCCTATACGTGGCTATTGGACTTTGCTATAGTCACACTAGTGCAAAGACATTTGCAGAGCGCGTCTGCCTGCATTGCACACTCCAACTCATTATAACTAAGCCATTATACTAGCAAACACTCAGTGTACCTAGTGGCATCCTATACGTGGCTATTGGACTTTGCTATAGTCACACTAGTGCAAAGACATTTGCAGCACCTCTACCTGCATTGCACACTCCAACTCATGATAACTAAGCCATTATACTAGCAAACACTCAGTGTACCTAGTGGCATCCTATACGTGGCTATTGGACTTTGCTATAGTCACACTAGTGCAAAGACATTTGCAGCACCTCTACCTGCATTGCACACTCCAACTCATGATAACTAAGCCATTATACTAGCAAACACTCAGTGTACCTAGTGGCATCCTATACGTGGCTATTGGACTTTGCTATAGTCACACTAGTGCAAAGACATTTGCAGAGCGCGTCTGCCTGCATTGCACACTCCAACTCATGATAACTAAGCCATTATACTAGCAAACACACAGTGTACCTAGTGGCATCCTATACGTGGCTATTGGACTTTGCTATAGTCACACTAGTGCAAAGACATTTGCAGCACCTCTACCTGCATTGCACACTCCAACTCATGATAACTAAGCCATTATACTAGCAAACACTCAGTGTACCTAGTGGCATCCTATACGTGGCTATTGGACTTTGCTATAGTCACACTAGTGCAAAGACATTTGCAGCACCTCTACCTGCATTGCACACTCCAACTCATGATAACTAAGCCATTATACTAGCAAACACTCAGTGTACCTAGTGGCATCCTATACGTGGCTATTGGACTTTGCTAAAGTCACACTAGTGCAAAGACATTTGCAGAGCGCGTCTGCCTGCATTGCACACTCCAACTCATGATAACTAAGCCATTATACTAGCAAACACACAGTGTACCTAGTGGCATCCTATACGTGGCTATTGGACTTTGCTATAGTCACACTAGTGCAAAGACATTTGCAGAGCGCGTCTGCCTGCATTGCACACTCCAACTCATGATAACTAAGCCATTATACTAGCAAACACTCAGTGTACCTAGTGGCATCCTATACGTGGCTATTGGACTTTGCTAAAGTCACACTAGTGCAAAGACATTTGCAGAGCGCGTCTGCCTGCATTGCACACTCCAACTCATGATAACTAAGCCATTATACTAGCAAACATTCAGTGTACCTAGTGGCATCCTATACGTAGCTATTGGACTTTGCTATAGTCACACTAGTGCAAAGACATTTGCAGAGCGCGTCTGCCTGCATTGCACACTCCAACTCATTATAACTAAGCCATTATACTAGTATTTTTGCTGCCATTTTAAGGGCTGTAGTTGCATTGTCAGGGATATTTATTCTTTATTATTCTGCTGTTAATAAAGCTAGACCACCACTGCAATCTACACCACCTCTCAATTTTTACTACCACATTTTCAGTGCACAATCTTGTCGCAATCAACATGAGTGGCAAAATGACAGATGCTGGTGGAAAGGGGAAGAGGCGTGGTGGAAAAGGCAAAAAAGGTTTTGTCCGTGGGGAAGGTGGCAAAGCTCCATTATCATCTGCTGAAGATAGACCATCTATCAGCAAAAGTAATATGTCTACTACTTACCGTGGACAATCCGATGTGCTCCCTTTTTTACGGACACGAACAACAGGAACAAAGGTAGATGATGGCCAAAAAAGGAAAATGCTTGAATGTATCTCAAGTGGTCCAACAAGTGCCCTCTCAGCCACTTCAAGTACCGCATCCAAAAAACACCAGTCCTCTGAGTTGTCATCCCAATCAAACTTGCTTTCTCCCAGCTCTGAAGTCTCCATCAGCCCTGCACAGTATGGTGGAACTGAGATGGCTGAGTCTGCAGAGCTGTTCAGTCACACTATAGCCTGGGAATCAGAGGTCTGCTCCCAAGCTACAGTGAGTACAGAACAGGAAATGGTCTGCAGTGATGCCCAGAACCTTTGTGACTCTGATTCAGGCCGTGAGGACCAAGTTTCTGAGCATAATGTTGACCCTTTGTCACAAACTGTAACACCTGTGGTTATAGACAATGAGGAACATACTGATGAAGATGAGACGCAGATACCCGATTGGGATGACAACTTAAATATTCGGTCAGGGCAAGAAGAGGCTCGGTCTGAGGGGGAGGGGAGTGGAAACACAACAATTGATGATGAAGTTCTAGATCCCACCTACTGTCAACCCACAGTCAGGCACTCGAGGAGGTCAACAGAGGTGGTGGAGGAGGATGCAACTGATGACGAAGTTACCTTGCGCCTTCCTGGACACAGTCGGAGTACTGGTAGCACGTCTACAACTGCATCCTCAGCCACCACTCTGCCTCTGAGCATTATTCGGGGTGGATCAACAGGTCGCATGGCCTCTAAGCCTTGCCTAGCCTGGTCCTTTTTTGACATAGAAAAAGATTGCCCAAATTATGTGATCTGTAAAATTTGTCATGGTTCTCTTAGTAGAGGTCAAAACCTCAGCAGTTTGACAACTTCTTCCATGAATCGTCACATGAATAAATATCATATGGCCCGGTGGGAAGCTCACCGTGCTGCAATGCGGCCTAGCGTAGTGAACCATCCACCGCCTGCCCCTTCCAGTGCATCCGCGCGCTCATCATCTTCTAGGACTGTGGGGACAGCTGTCACACCTGTTTTTCCACCCACAACTTCCACCACTGTAACCGCAACAGGCAGTTTGCTTGGTAGGTCATCAGTTGGTTTGGAAGGGGAAACAAGTGAGTGTGTACAGCTCTCTCAGACATCGATAGCACCAACGTTGGATGAAGGCAACATCATGACTCCGCCTGCACTTTCCTCACAAACCTGCATTTTTCCAGGGACACCCTACTCAACACCGTCTACACACAGCAGCCAGATCTCTGTCCCTCAGATGTGGTCAAATAAAAGGCCACTTCCTGCGACCCATGACAAAGCTAAGAGGTTGACTCTATCCCTCTGTAAGCTCTTGGCTACCGAAATGCTGCCTTTCCGCCTAGTGGACACACAGGATTTTAGAGACCTTATGTCTGTCGCTGTGCCCCAGTACCAGATGCCTAGTCGCCACTACTTCTCTAAGAAAGGTGTGCCCGCGCTACACCAGAATGTCGCACACAACATCACCGCTTCCTTGAGAAACTCTGTGTGTCAACGGGTGCATTTCACCACCGATACTTGGACCAGTAAGCATGGACAGGGACGTTACATGTCGCTGACTGGGCACTGGGTAACTATGGTGATAGATGGTGAAGGGTCTGCTGCACAAGTCTTGCCGTCCCCACGACTTGTGTGTCAATCCTCTGTCTGTCCAAGTTCCGCCACTGCTTCTGCATCCTCCACCTCATCTGGGTCCTCCACCTCCGCCCCAAGCCTGCCTGGTCAGGCCAACAGCGTTCTCACTGCGCAGAAGGAATCACGCACCCCTCATTACTATGCTGGCAGCAGAGCACAACGGCATCAGGCGGTCTTTTGCTTGACATGTCTTGGGAATAAGAGTCACACAGCTGAGGAGTTGTGGTCAGCTCTGCGGTCCGAGTTTAATAAATGGTTGTCTCCACTCAACCTGCAGCCTGGTAAGGCCGTGTGCGACAATGCTGCAAACCTGGGTGCGGCCCTTCGCCTGGGCAAGGTGACACACGTACCTTGTATGGCTCACGTGTTGAACCTTGTCGTGCAGCAATTTTTAACACACTATCCCGGCCTAGATGGCCTTCTGACCAGGGCACGAAAACTGTCTGCTCACTTCCGCCGTTCAAACGCCGCAGCTGAGCGACTTGCATCGCTCCAGAAGTCTTTCGGCCTGCCGGTTCATCGTCTGAAATGCGATGTGGCGACACGCTGGAATTCGACTCTCCACATGTTACAGCGACTGTGGCAGCACCGCAGAGCCCTGGTGCAATACGTCATGACGTATAGCCTGGGCCAACGAGATGCAGAGGTGGGGCAGATCACCCTGATGGAGTGGTCTCAGATCAAGGACCTATGCACCCTTCTGCACAGTTTCGACATGGCGACGAATATGTTTAGCGCTGACAATGCCATTATCAGCATGACGATTCCAGTCATTTACATGCTGGAGCAGACGCTAAACACTATTCGGAGTCAGGGGGTGGGACAACAGGAAGGGGAGGAACTACAGGAGGATTCACATGCGCAAGACACAACAACATCACCAAGGTCCAGACGTTCATCATCACCAAGGCGCCAGGCATGGGACCATGGGGGACAGGGATCAACAAGGGCGCATGGTAGCAGGCGAGATGTTGAGGAAGGTGCAGGAGGACATGAAGAAATGGAGGACGAAGTGTCCATGGACATGGAAGACTCAGCAGATGAGGGAGACCTTGGTCAAATTTCAGTTGAAAGAGGTTGGGGGGAGATGTCAGAGGAAGAAAGAACGGTTAGCACCTCTATGCCACAAACACAGCGTGGACTTGGTCCGCATGGCTGCGCAAGACACATGAGTGCCTTCTTGTTGCACTACCTCCAACATGACCCTCGTATTGTCAAAATTAGAAGTGATGATGACTACTGGCTTGCCACACTATTAGATCCCCGGTACAAGTCCAAATTTTGTGACATAATTCCAGCCATAGAAAGGGAAGCACGTATGCAGGAGTATCAGCAGAAGCTGTTACTCGATCTTAGATCGGCTTTTCCACCAAACAACCGTGCAGGTGCAGGGAGTGAATCTCCCAGTTGTAACTTTACAAACATGGGACGGTCTCGTCGTCTTCAACAGTCTACCCGTACCAGTAGGACCGTATCTGGTGCTGGTAACAGCAATTTTATGGAATCTTTTCATAATTTTTTTAGACCCTCCTTTGCAAGGCCAACAGAGACAACAAGTCTGACACATAGTCAGCGGCTGGAGAGGATGATACAGGAGTATCTCCAAATGAACATCGATGCCATGACTTTGCAAATGGAGCCTTGCTCCTTTTGGGCTTCAAATCTAGAAAAATGGCCAGAGCTCTCCAGTTACGCCTTGGAGATTTTGTCGTGTCCAGCGGCCAGCATTGTCTCTGAACGTGTCTTCAGTGCTGCTGGGTGTGTGCTGACAGATAAGCGCACGCGTCTGTCCAGTGACAATGTGGACAGACTGACGTTCATCAAAATGAACAAGTCATGGATCCAGAAGGAATTTACTACCCCTGTGTCATCCTGGGGAGAGTAAATGCTTGTGGATTTGGAATGTGCTTGATGCAAATCAAAACATCCTGTTTGCAACTAGGGCACAAGTGCTGCCACTGAATGGGTGGGTGTGTGTGGGGCACAATTTTTGGAAAAAAGGGAGACTCCGCTTGGAGTAACCCTTGCTTACATTGTTTTTAAAAGAAGCCAAGATGAACAGAGCTGGTATCAGGAAAGACTTTGCTACCTACCCCGGTGTCATCCTGGGGACGGATAAGAATGGCGTATTTTTGAATGTGCTTGATGCAAATCTAGCTGTGAAGTGTACAACTGGGGCACAACTGCTGCCACTGAAGGGGTGGGTGTGTGTGGGGCCCAATTTTTGGAAAAAAGGGAGACTCCGCTTGGAGTAACCCTTGCTTGATGTGTTTTTAAAAGAAGCCAAGATGAACAGAGCTGGGATCAGGAAAGACTTTGCTACCTACCCCGGTGTCATCCTGGGGACGGATAAGAATGACGTATTTTTGAATGTGCTTGATGCAAATCTAGCTGTGAAGTGTACAACTGGGGCACAACTGCTGCCACTGAAGGGGTGGGTGTGTGTGGGGCCCAATTTTTGGAAAAAAGGGAGACTCCGCTTGGAGTAACCCTTGCTTGATGTGTTTTGAAAAGAAGCCAAGATGAACAGAGCTGGGATCAGGAAAGACTTTGCTACCTACCCCGGTGTCATCCTGGGGACGGATAAGAATGGCGTATTTTTGAATGTGCTTGATGCAAATCTAGCTGTGAAGTGTACAACTGGGGCACAACTGCTGCCACTGAAGGGGTGGGTGTGTGTGGGGCCCAATTTTTGGAAAAAAGGGAGACTCCGCTTGGAGTAACCCTTGCTTGCTGTGTTTTTAAAAGAAGCCAAGATGAACAGAGCTGGGATCAGGAAAGACTTTGCTACCTACCCCGGTGTCATCCTGGGGACGGATAAGAATGGTGTATTTTTGAATGTGCTTGATGCAAATCTAGCTGTGAAGTGTACAACTGGGGCACAACTGCTGCCACTGAAGGGGTGGGTGTGTGTGGGGCCCAATTTTTGGAAAAAAGGGAGACTCCGCTTGGAGTAACCCTTGCTTACATTGTTTTTAAAAGAAGCCAAGATGAACAGAGCTGGGATCAGGAAAGACTTTGCTACCTACCCCGGTGTCATCCTGGGGACGGATAAGAATGGCGTATTTTTGAATGTGCTTGATGCAAATCTAGCTGTGAAGTGTACAACTGGGGCACAACTGCTGCCACTGAAGGGGTGGGTGTGTGTGGGGCCCAATTTTTGGAAAAAAGAGAGACTCCAATTGGAGTAACCCTTGCTTACATTGTTTTTAAAAGAAGCCAAGATGAACAGAGCTGGGATCAGGAAAGACTTTGCTACCTACCCCGGTGTCATCCTGGGGACGGATAAGAATGGCGTATTTTTGAATGTGCTTGATGCAAATCTAGCTGTGAAGTGTACAACTGGGGCACAACTGCTGCCACTGAAGGGGTGGGTGTGTGTGGGGCCCAATTTTTGGAAAAAAGGGAGACTCCGCTTGGAGTAACCCTTGCTTACATTGTTTTTAAAAGAAGCCAAGATGAACAAGTCATGGTTCAGCAAAGACTTTATCTACCTACCCCGGTGTCATCCTGGGGACGGTTAAGAATAGCGTATTTTTGAATGTGCTTGATGCAAATCTAGCTGTGAAGTGTACAACTGGGGCACAACTGCTGCCACTGAAGGGGTGGGTGTGTGTGGGGCCCAATTTTTGGAAAAAAAGGGAGACTCCGCTTGGAGTAACCCTTGCTTGATGTGTTTTTAAAAGAAGCCAAGATGAACAGAGCTGGGATCAGGAAAGACTTTGCTACCTACCCCGGTGTCATCCTGGGGACGGATAAGAATGGCGTATTTTTGAATGTGCTTGATGCAAATCTAGCTGTGAAGTGTACAACTGGGGCACAACTGCTGCCACTGAAGGGGTGGGTGTGTGTGGGGCCCAATGTTTGGAAAAAAGGGAGACTCCGCTTGGAGTAACCCTTGCTTGATGTGTTTTTAAAAGAAGCCAAGATGAACAGAGCTGGGATCAGGAAAGACTTTGCTACCTACCCCGGTGTCATCCTGGGGACGGATAAGAATGGCGTATTTTTGAATGTGCTTGATGCAAATCTAGCTGTGAAGTGTACAACTGGGGCACAACTGCTGCCACTGAAGGGGTGGGTGTGTGTGGGGCCCAATTTTTGGAAAAAAGGGAGACTCCGCTTGGAGTAACCCTTGCTTACATTGTTTTTAAAAGAAGTCAAGATGAACAGAGCTGGGATCAGGAAAGACTTTGCTACCTACCCCGGTGTCATCCTGGGGACGGATAAGAATGGCGTATTTTTGAATGTGCTTGATGCAAATCTAGCTGTGAAGTGTACAACTGGGGCACAACTGCTGCCACTGAAGGGGTGGGTGTGTGTGGGGCCCAATTTTTGGAAAAAAGGGAGACTCCGCTTGGAGTAACCCTTGCTTACATTGTTTTTAAAAGAAGCCAAGATGAACAGAGCTGGGATCAGGAAAGACTTTGCTACCTACCCCGGTGTCATCCTGGGGACGGATAAGAATGGCGTATTTTTTAATGTGCTTGATGCAAATCTAGCTGTGAAGTGTACAACTGGGGCACAACTGCTGCCACTGAAGGGGTGGGTGTGTGTGGGGCCCAATTTTTGGAAAAAAGGGAGACTCCGCTTGGAGTAACCCTTGCTTACATTGTTTTTAAAAGAAGCCAAGATGAACAAGTCATGGTTCAGCAAAGACTTTATCTACCTACCCCGGTGTCATCCTGGGGACGGTTAAGAATAGCGTATTTTTGAATGTGCTTGATGCAAATCTAGCTGTGAAGTGTACAACTGGGGCACAACTGCTGCCACTGAAGGGGTGGGTGTGTGTGGGGCCCAATTTTTGGAAAAAAAGGGAGACTCCGCTTGGAGTAACCCTTGCTTGATGTGTTTTTAAAAGAAGCCAAGATGAACAGAGCTGGGATCAGGAAAGACTTTGCTACCTACCCCGGTGTCATCCTGGGGACGGATAAGAATGGCGTATTTTTGAATGTGCTTGATGCAAACCTACCTGTGAAGTGTACAACTGGGGCACAACTGCTGCCACTGAAGGGGTGGGTGTGTGTGGGGCCCAATTTTTGGAAAAAAGGGAGACTCCGCTTGGAGTAACCCTTGCTTGATGTGTTTTTAAAAGAAGCCAAGATGAACAGAGCTGGGATCAGGAAAGACTTTGCTACCTACCCCGGTGTCATCCTGGGGACGGATAAGAATGGCATATTTTTGAATGTGCTTGATGCAAATCTAGCTGTGAAGTGTACAACTGGGGCACAACTGCTGCCACTGAAGGGGTGGGTGTGTGTGGGGCCCAATTTTTGGAAAAAAGGGAGACTCCGCTTGGAGTAACCCTTGCTTACATTGTTTTTAAAAGAAGCCAAGATGAACAGAGCTGGGATCAGGAAAGACTTTGCTACCTAACCCGGTGTCATCCTGGGGACGGATAAGAATGGCGTATTTTTGAATGTGCTTGATGCAAATCTAGCTGTGAAGTGTACAACTGGGGCACAACTGCTGCCACTGAAGGGGTGGGTGTGTGTGGGGCCCAATTTTTGGAAAAAAGGGAGACTCCGCTTGGAGTAACCCTTGCTTCCATTGTTTTTAAAAGAAGCCAAGATGAACAGAGCTGGGATCAGGAAAGACTTTGCTACCTACCCCGGTGTCATCCTGGGGACGGATAAGAATGGCGTATTTTTGAATGTGCTTGATGCAAATCTAGCTGTGAAGTGTACAACTGGGGCACAACTGCTGCCACTGAAGGGGTGGGTGTGTGTGGGGCCCAATTTTTGGAAAAAAGGGAGACTCCGCTTGGAGTAACCCTTGCTTACATTGTTTTTAAAAGAAGCCAAGATGAACAGAGCTGGGATCAGGAAAGACTTTGCTACCTACCCCGGTGTCATCCTGGGGACGGATAAGAATGGCGTATTTTTGAATGTGCTTGATGCAAATCTAGCTGTGAAGTGTACAACTGGGGCACAACTGCTGCCACTGAAGGGGTGGGTGTGTGTGGGGCCCAATTTTTGGAAAAAAGGGAGACTCCGCTTGGAGTAACCCTTGCTTGATGTGTTTTTAAAAGAAGCCAAGATGAACAGAGCTGGGATAAGGAAAGACTTTGCTACCTACCCCGGTGTCATCCTGGGGACGGATAAGAATGGCGTATTTTTGAATGTGCTTGATGCAAATCTAGCTGTGAAGTGTACAACTGGGGCACAACTGCTGCCACTGAAGGGGTGGGTGTGTGTGGGGCCCAATTTTTGGAAAAAAGGGAGACTCCGCTTGGAGTAACCCTTGCTTGCTGTGTTTTTAAAAGAAGCCAAGATGAACAGAGCTGGGATCAGGAAAGACTTTGCTATCTACCCCGGTGTCATCCTGGGGACGGATAAGAATGACGTATTTTTGAATGTGCTTGATGCAAATCTAGCTGTGAAGTGTACAACTGGGGCACAACTGCTGCCACTGAAGGGGTGGGTGTGTGTGGGGCCCAATTTTTGGAAAAAAGGGAGACTCCGCTTGGAGTCACCTTGCGGTGTTTTACATGACTTTAGAAGGGCGTGCCATGCCTATATCTGTGTGTCCTCCTCTTTTTCCTTGTCCAGCTGTTTTGTTTTCGCATGAGTATATGTCCTTGTCACTTTCCCATGTGTTTGTGTTGTGTTGTGAGTTGTTTGTCACCTTTTGGACACCTTTGAGGGTGTTTTCTAGGTGTTTTTATGTGTTTGTGATTGCCTGCCATTGTTTCCTATGCAGTTCGAGTTCGGTTCGTCGAACGTTCGACGAACCGAACTCGAACGGGACCTCCATTCGGCGAACCGACCTCGAGCCGAACCGGGACCGGTTCGCTCATCTCTAATCCTGACATAAAGTCAGAGAAAATAATATTTAATTTTCATAATATTAAATTGGTAAACCATATGTTGAATGTTTTAAAATGTAGTTCTACATTCATGCACATGAGGTTATAGCATGTATCCTTAGCACATGGACATGCAGTGGGGAAAATTTGTATTTGATACACTGACGATTTAGCAAGTTTTCCCACCTACAAAGATTTGAGAGGTCTGTAATTTTATATTGTAGGTACACTTCAACTGTGACAGACAGAACAATAAAACAAATCAGATTGTATGATTTTTAAATAAATAAATTGTATCTTATTGCATTATTAGACATTTAGTACAAGTATTAGACATTTAACATTAGACATTAGACATTGCAAGTATTAAACATTTAGTACAAAATCCTTTGTTTGCAGTTACAGAGGTCAGACGTTTCCTGCAGCTGTTGACCAAGTTTGTACACACTGCAGCAGGGATTTTGGCCCACTCCTCCATTCACATCTTCTCCAGATCTTTCAGGTTTTGATGCTGTCACTGGGTAACATTGACTTAAAACTCCCTCCAAAGATTTTCTATTGGGTTCAGGTCTGGACACTGGCTAGGTCAGTACTGGACGTTAAAATGCTTGTTACGGTACCACTTCTTAGGTTCCCTGGCTATGTGCTTTGGGTCATTGTCATGCTGGAAGACCCAGCCATGACCCATCTTCAATGCTCTTACTGAGGGAAGCAGGTTGATGGCCAAAATGTAGCAATACATGACCTCATCATACAACCTCCCTTAATTATATTTGTGTAAAAAAAAAATAAACAAAAAAAGTACACATATTTGGTATTGTTGCATCTGTAACAACCTGAGCTATAAAACTGTCACACTAGTTAACCCCCTCAGTGAACATGGTTAAAAAATAAAAAATGTAGCAAAAAATATGTATTTTCAACATTCAGATGACAAATAAAGTGGAATAAAACACAATCAGAAAATCATATAAAAATAAAAATGATACCTCTGAAAACATCATCTTGTTCCACAAAAAACAAGCAACCATACAGCTCCATTAGCCAAAAAGTAAAAAAGTTACAGCTTTCAAAATGCAACAATGCAAAAATTGATTTTTTTTTTCTATAAAATTGTTTTTATGGTGTTAATGAAGCAAAACAAAAACAAAACTAAAATAAGTGGGGTATAACTGTTATCGTACCGACCTAAAGAATAAAACTATTTAATCACTTTTATGGCTCGGGGAGCGGCGTAAAAAAACAAAACAAATCTATTCCTGAGTTGCTGTTTCTTCTTAATTCTGCCTCACTAAAAGTGGAAAAGAAAGCGATTAAATATTAATGTGACCAAAAATGGTAACAATAAAAACTTAAATTCATCCCGCAAAAAACAAGCCCTCACATGACTGTCGGCAGAAAAATAAAATACTACAGCCTTCAAAGTCCAGTGATGCAAAAAACCTTTATTTTGTAAAAAGTGTTTTTAGTGTGATAGGCGCCAAACCTAAAAAAAGATATAAGGATCACTGTAATTGTGCTGACCAGAGGAATAAAGCCACCTAATCACTTATACCACAAGTTGAATGGCGTAAAAAATAAATAAAGCCAGTTCTTCAACTATTGGTTTGTTCATTCTGTAACTAAACGATTGTGGTACATTGTGTCTCCTATGTATCCTGCTCTCTGTTCTGAGCGCTTGCACCAGGATTATGTGTAAGGGTGCATGCCCATGATCAGGAATAGCAGCATATTGGATGCAGCATCTTTTTGCTGCGTCCGAACCGCTGTGTTATGCAGTACAAGCACAGTGGATGGATATATAGAATTTCCATGCACACTGTGCTTTTTTTCTCTACAAAGTAAACTGACATGCAGCATGACTTCCCTGGGTGCAGCATGTCAATTTATGCTACGGAGACATGAGTGTCCTCAGCAAAGAAAACAATGTCTGCTGCCTCATTAGTGAATAGATCCATTGTGGGTTTCACTTGAATCACGTATTATGTAGATGTAGATGGAAACCCCGATGTAAGTCTTCAGCATAGAGAACAAGATAAATGTGAACTAATCCAAAATGTTCTGTACCAAAATTGTCACCAAATAGCATTCAACTCAACCCACAAAAACACAATTCCCAACTCATGTCCGTAATTGGCTAACAAAAATATATAGGGCTTCCACGTTACTGGTAGCACAAATGCTTTCAAAAAACCCTATGACTCCCTCACTCAAAAAAGAAATCCAGAAAAGTCTGCATTCCCAATCCAAATGCTCCCTCTCTTCTTAACCCCATAATGTGCTTAAACCAAAGTTAGCATCCATATGTTTGCCATTGTTGTAGTGAGGAGAACTCACTTAAATAATGGGGTGCAGGTTTACAGAAGCATGAGCTGAGCACAATGTACAAGCACTACAATGTACTGGGCACAAGGGCTTATTTTCAGTTTTTAATTCTTCAACATTCACTGTGTTTGACACCATGGGTGTTTTCTAGAGACTAAATTATCACTACACCCACAGATGATTTCACAGAGGGGAATTTAATCACTTGAGGAAAATGTCTTCTGTTCTGGCAAAGAGGAGCTCTGCAAATGGAGTCCCTAAACTATTCTAGGAAATCTATGCTTCAAACATTAAATGGCGCTTCTTCCCTTCTGAGCCCTGTGGTGCAGCCAAAAAGTACTGTACAGTCACATGTGGAGTATTGCCAAGTTCAGAAAAAAAAGTGTAACACATTATGGGGTCTCTTTTACCTATTTCCTTTGTGAAAATCGGAAATCTGGGGCTAAAACAACATTTTAGTGGTAAAAATATAGTATTTTTTGTTCACCGCCCATAATAGTATAAAATTTTGTGACACACCTGTAGTGTCAATATGCTAATTGTACCCCTGGATAAATTCATGGAGGAGTGCAGTTTGTAAAATGGGTCACTTGTGGGGGGGGGTTTATGCCGCTCTGGCACCTTAATGACTCTGCCAATGTGACATGGCACCTGCTGACCATTCCAAGTAAATCTGCACTCAAACAGGGAGCTTCTTCCCGTCTTCATTTTCTACTGTGCCTCAAAAGTAGTTTTTGACCACATATGCGGTAGTGGCCTATTCAGGTGAAATTGCACAACAAATTGGGTGATTCAATATCTCCTGTTACCCTAGTGAATTTGAAAAATTTGACATTAACGCAACATTTTTGTTGTTAAAATTTTATTTTTTCGTTTTCACAACTCAATCTTATAAAATTCTGTGAAGCCCTCAAAGGTTCCAGGTGCTCACAGACATCTAGATAAATTCCTGAGGGGTCTAGTTTACAAAATGGGGTCACTTGTGGGGGAGCTTCACTGTTTAGGCACCTAAGGGGGGACTCCAAACATGACATAGCGTCCGCTAATGATTCCAGTTAATTTTGCTTACAAAAATTCAAATGGCTCATTGGCTCTCCTTCCCTTCCGAGCCCTGATGTGCCCCCATTAATTGATTTCCACTACATATGAGGTATCTGCGTACTCAGGAGAAATTGTACAATAAATTTTATGATGCATTTTTTTCCTGATGCCCTTGTGAAAAAAAAACAGCTACCTGGTTGAAGCCACAATTTTGTGGTTAAAAAAATATATGTATTTCACAGCTGAACGTGAGAAACTTCTGTGAGGTCCCCGCGGGTTCAAGGTGCTCACAAAACATCTAGAATAATTCCTTGAGGGTCTAGTTTCCAAAATGGGGTCACTTGTGGGGGATCTCTACTGTTTAAGCACTTCAGAGGATCTCCAAGTGCAACATGGCATCCGCTAATGATTCCAGCTAATTTTGCTTTCAAAAATTCAAAAGGTGCTCCTTGCATTCCGAGAAAGGTATCTGCGTACTCAAGAGAAATTGCATAATAAATTGCACGGTGCATTTTTTCCTGATGCCCTTGTACAAAAAAGCTATCTGGATGAAGCAACAATTTTGTTCACATTTTTTTTTTCATTTTCATGGCTCAACATTATAAACTTTTGTGAAACCCCAGAGGGTTTAAGAGGCTCACCAAACATCTAGATAAATTCTTTGAGGGGTCTAGTTTCCAAAATGGGGTCACTTGTGGGGAGCTCTATTGTTTAGGCACTTCATGGTGTCTACAAAAGAAACATGGCATCCACTAATGATTGCACCTAATTTTGCTTTTAAAAATTTGAATGGTGCTCCTTCTTTTTCGAGCTTTGTCGTGCTCCCAAACAATTGATTTCTACTACATGTGAGATGTCAGCTTACTCAGGACAAATTGCACAATACATTTTATGGTGCACTTTTTCTTGACACCCTTGTGAAAATGCAAAACTTTATGGCTAAAGTAACATTTGTGTAAAAAAGTAAAAATTTTTTTTCCTTCCCCATTTCTTTGGTTTCTGTGAAGAACCTAAAGGGTTAATACATTTCCTTGATGTGGTTTTGAGCAGTTTGAGTGGTACAGTTTTTAGAATGGTGTCCCTTTTGGGTATTTTCTGTCACCTAGGTTTCTCATAGTCACTTCAAATGTGATGTGGTCCCTAAAAAATGGTTTGTAAATTTTGTTGGAAAAATGAGAAATTGCTAATGAACTTTGACTACCTAACGAAAAAAGTTGTATTTCAAAAATTGCACTAGTGTAAGGTAGACATGTGGGAAATGTTATTTAGTAACTATTTTGTGTGACATAAGTCTCGAATTTATGGCCATACAATTTAAAAATGTGAAAATCGTGAAATTTTCAAAATTTTAGTCAAATTTCCAAACTTTTCACAAATAAATGCAAAAAATATTGGCCTAAATTTACTACTGTCATAAAGTGCAATATGTGATGAAAAATACTGTCAGAATCAACGGAAACTATTCAAGCTTTTCAGAGTCATTACCTGTCAAAAGCACACTAGTCAAAATCGTCAAAAATGGCCTCGTCAGAAGGGTGTTTTAGCATCTGGGGGTGAAAGTGTTAAATGGAACCTGCTACCAGGTTTTTGCTACTCCATCTGAGAGCAGCATAATGTAGAGATAGAGTCCCTGATTCCAGCGATGTGTGATTTTATCAAAACTACACTAAGCAGCTCAGTAAGCATTATGCTGCTCTCAGATTAGCAAAAAGCAAATGTAAAGGGCAAAAACATAACTTTTATTTCTAAAGTCATACAAAATCTTAAAACTTTTTTAGGACTATAGGTAACCAAAAGCATCTCTGAGTAATAGGATGACGTATAATCCACCATGTACCATATAGATAGATATGTATATGGCCTACTCAAGGGTACCACAAATATGTAACAAACGCAACAAAAAACACAACAAACAGAACACAAATAGAGTATGATTATTTTACACCTGTTTGAGGACAGTGGTCCAGTGAACAGTAAAAACAATAAAAAAAAAATTCAAAATAAGAAAACAAAATACTTATCAATGGTCCAATTCAAGAGACCCCACAGTATTCGTTTACTAATAATTGAGAAAAAGGAACAATCTCACTAAAACCTTGAGGCCTGGGGGGGAAACAGCGTCTTCTTCATATGGATCTTTCAATCTTCAAAAAGTCACACTGACCCTATATGTCCCTATGAGACTCATCTTATGCTGTCACCCCAAGACTTCTGCCCTAACAAGGGCAGACCACAGCTAGTCCTAATATAGAACCCCTACATATATCCTAGTCTCGTCCCGACGCGTTTTATCATGCTCGAATCATCAGGGGACTCCAATGCTTCATAGAGATCAGAGGTTCTGTGCTCCAGCTCCCAAAACAATGAACTGTGGACTATTCACTGGACCACTGTCCTCAAACAGGTGTAAAATAATCATACTCTATTTGTGTTCTGTTTGTTTTGTTTTTTTTATTGTGTTTGCTACATATTTGTGGTATCCTTGAGTAGACCATATACTAAGATCTATGTATATGGTACATGGTGGATTATACTTCATCCTATTACTCGGGGATGCTTTTGGTTACCTATGGGCCCAAAAAAGTTTTAGGATTTTACATGACTTTAGAAATAAAAGTTATGTTTTTGCCCATTACATTTGCTTTTTTCTACTATTTTGGTAAAGAGGTCCTTAAAAAATGGCTGATTGCTCTCAAATTAGGTGGCAAAAATCTAGTGACAGATTCCCTTTAAAAACTATGAAAGTATGACACAAAAGTCCATATTCTGTAAATTATGAAGTTTTGTAAAATATTTCACTCTGGATAAATTTGCTTATCTCAAGTCATGGTCTAAAATTACTCATTCTGCAGCAAGATGTGAAACCCATGCATGCATAGAAAAGATGTGGTGCTGAAAAATAAAGCAGACTTAATGCAATGCACTTAATTCTACTCTGCACTATCTGACACAACAATTAAAGAAAGCTGCAATTTAAAAAAAAGTAGCGCTCACGGAAAAAGATGACAGGGGACTGTATCAACTCTAAAACAAATGAGATTTATTGAGAAGATAACTAGTCTCACAATTTTGAAAGCTGCAAGTAGTGGACAGGGTCCGCGTGAACCTGTCAGGGTAAAAAAACAAAATGGAATTATGTATATGACTGCTGCGCTAATAAAGGAAACACAGTGAGAAGGAAATTGGATAAAATATGTATGAATATATAAATACTAGAAGGTGGCCCGATTCTAACGTATCGGGTAGTCTAGAATGTGTATGTAGTTTAGCAGATTATATTATTATTCAATCAGTAAGTCTTGAATAATGATGGTTCATTTTATGCTCGTTGGTCTCCTGCTGTGCAGCACGCATCGGCGTGTTTGACAGTGGGAGACCAACGATCTGAATGGGCAGGGAGCCGGGGTAAGCTAGTAACCATGATACACATCGGGTAACTATGCAAAGCGGTCTCCATAGTTACCCGATGTGTACGCTGGTTAACAGGGTTCGCCGGCTCCGGCACACGTGTGCCGAGAGCCGGGATAAGCTAGTAACCATGTTACAAATTGGGTAACTAAGCAAAGCGGTTTCTATAGTTACCCGATGTGCACCATGCTTACCAGCCTACGCCGGCTCCGGCACATGTGTGCCGGGAGCCGGGGTAAGCTAGTGGTTTCACACATCCGGCTTTTCTCCACTTTGTCAGATTCAGCGCGCTGCCGTAGGCTGGTTTCAGACGTCTGTGTTTTAGGTACGTGTGACATCCATTTTTAACACAGATGTCACACATACCCATGTTATTCTAAGATGTGCCTCAAATGCCCATGTTTGACATTGGACCGTGTGACTTTTCATGACCCCGAACGCACACACGCAGGCATCTCCGGCAGCAGGGATGTCACACGGATCACACTGATGTGATCCGTGTGACATCAGAGTACAACATACTCAAGAAAATATGGCTCTTTTTAATAAAAATATTTTCTATATTTACTTCTCTCCAGCGATGCTGTCTCCAGCTCTGCTGCCTCCCTCTCCTTATCGCCGCTCATTATACTCACTGAATATTCAGTGCCCTGAGGAGATGGAAGCAGGAACAGCGCTGGGGACTTCAGTGCCGGGGACCGCATTGCTGGGTGAGTATACAGCAGAGTGTGTGTGTGTGTACATGCATGTGCGCTATGTGTGTATGCGCTCAGTGTATCCATGTGTGTCTGCAATGTGTGTATATGTGCTCAGTGTGTGTGTGTGTATACATGCATGTGCGCTATGTGTGTATGTGCTCGGTGTATCTATGTGTGTCTGCTATGTGTGTATGTGTGTCTGTCTGCTATGTGTGTGAGCTCAGTGTGTGTGTGTGTATACATGCATGTGCGCTATGTGTGTATGCGCTCGGTGTATCCATGTGTGTCTGCTATGTGTGTATATGTGCTCAGTGTGTGTGTGTATACATGCATGTGCGCTATGTGTGTATGCACTCGGTGTGTCCATGTGTGTCTGCTATGTGTGTGCTCAGTGTGTGTGAGTGTGTGCTCAGTGTGTGTGTGTATACATGCATGTGTGCTATGTGTGTATGCACTCGGTGTATCCATGTGTATCTGCTATGTGTGTGTGTCTGTCTGCTATGTGTGTGTGCTCGGTGTGTGTGTGTGTGCTCGGTGTGTGTGTGCTCAGTGTGTACATGCATGTGCGCTATGTGTGTATGCGCACGGTGTATCCATGTGTGTCTGCTATGTGTGTATATGTGCTCAGTGTGTGTGTCTGTATGTATACATGCATGTGCGCTATGTATGTAGGCGCTCGGTGTATCCATGAGTGTCTGCTATGTGTGTGTGTGTGCTCAGTGTGTGTCTGTATACATGCATGTGTGCTGTGTGTGTATGCGCTCGGTGTATCCATGTGTGTCTGCTAAGTGTATATATGTGCTCAGTGTGTGTGTGTGAGTATACATGCATGTGCGCTATGTGTGTATGCGCTCGATTTATCGATGTGTGTCTGCTATGTGTATATGTGCTCAGTGTGTGTGTGTGTGTGTGTCTACTATGTGTGTGTTCTCAGTGTGTGTACATGCATGTGCGCTAGGTGTGTATACATGCATGTTCGCTATGTGTGTATGCGCTCGGTGTATCCATGTGTGTCTGCTATGTGTGTATACAGTTAGGTCCAGAAATATTTGGACAGTGACACAATTTTCGTGAGTTGGGCTCTGCATGCCACCACATTGGATTTGAAATGAAACCTCTACAACAGAATTCAAGTGCAGATTGTAACGTTTAATTTGAAGGTTTGAACAAAAATATCTGATAGAAATTGTAGGAATTGTACACATTTCTTTACAAACACTCCACATTTTAGGAGGTCAAACGTAATTGGACAAATAAACCAAAGCCAAACAAAATATTTTTATTTTCAATATTTTGTTGTGAATCCTTTGGAGGCAATCACTGCCTTAAGTCTGGAACCCATGGACATCACCAAATGCTGGGTTTCCTCCTTCTTAATGCTTTGCCAGGCCTTTACAGCCGCAGCCTTCAGGTCTTGCTTGTTTGTGGGTCTTTCCGTCTTAAGTCTGGATTTGAGCAAGTGAAATGCATGCTCAATTGGGTTAAGATCTGGTGATTGACTTGGCCATTGCAGAATGTTCCACTTTTTTGCACTCATGAACTTCTGGGTAGCTTTGGCTGTATGCTTGGGGTCATTGTTCATCTGTACTATGAAGCGCTGTCCGATCAACTTTGTGGCATTTGGCTGAATCTGGGCTGAAAGTATATCCCGGTACACTTCAGAATTCATCCGGCTACTCTTGTCTGATGTTATGTCATCAATAAACACAAGTGACCCAGTGCCATTGAAAGCCATGCATGCCCATGCCATCACGTTGCCTCCACCATGTTTTACAGAGGATGTGGTGTGCCTTGGATCATGTGCCGTTCCCTTTCTTCTCCAAACTTTTTTCTTCCCATCATTCTGGTACAGGTTGATCTTGGTCTCATCTGTCCATAGAATACTTTTCCAGAACTGAGCTGGCTTCATGAGGTGTTTTTCAGCAAATTTAACTCTGGCCTGTCTATTTTTGGAATTGATGAATGGTTTGCATCTAGATGTGAACCCTTTGTATTTACTTTCATGGAGTCTTTTCTTTACTGTTGACTTAGAGACAGATACACCTACTTCACTGAGAGTGTTCTGGACTTCAGTTGATGTTGTGAACGGGTTCTTCTTCACCAAAGAAAGTATGCGGCGATCATCCACCACTGTTGTCATCCGTGGACGCCCAGGCCTTTTTGAGTTCCCAAGCTCACCAGTCAATTCCTTTTTTCTCAGAATGTACCCGACTGTTGATTTTGCTACTCCAAGCATGTCTGCTATCTCTCTGATGGATTTTTTCTTTTTTTTTCAGCCTCAGGATGTTCTGCTTCACCTCAATTGAGAGTTCCTTAGACCGCATGTTGTAACGAGGGAGACGCCTTCAGAGTTAATTGCAGCCCTTAGAGTCCCTTGTCCAATTACTTTTGGTCCCTTGAAAAAGAGGAGGCTATGCATTACAGAGCTATGATATCTAAACCCTTTCTCCGATTTGGATGTGAAAACTCTCATATTGCAGCTGGGAGTGTGCACTTTCAGCCCATATTATATATATAATTGTATTTCTGAACATGTTTTTGTAAACAGCTAAAATAACAAAACTTGTGTCACTGTCCAAATATTTCTGGACCTAACTGTATGTGCTCAGTGTGTGTGTGTGTATGTGTGTGTGTTGATAGGCGGTCAGGAGCAGGAGGCAGCAGAGCCGGAGAAAGCAGGTAAATATGAAAACTATTTTTATTTCACAGACCCGTGTTTTCTCCGGTACCTGTCACACGCATGCAAAAACGGATGTCACACGTATGACCATAACCATGCGTGTGACTGGTACCTGATTAAACACGGACGTCTGAAAGCAGCCATACACTGTGTACAGTACAGTGGCCGCGCCGCAACTTTTTGGTCACATGCTCCGGTCACATGACAACACGTGATCAAAGCTTGTCGCGCGGCCACTGTAGTGTACACAGTGCACGGGAGTGCGCCGGATCCGACAAAATGGAGAAAAGGTAAGTAGCAATTCAAAGCGACAGTGCTGACGTGTTCTGGGAGCCGGGGTAAGCTCATAACCATGTTACACATTGGGTAACTAAGGAAAGTGGTTTCTAAAAATTACCGCATGTGTACCATGATTACCAGCCTACGCCGGCTCCGGCACACATGTGCCGGGAGTCGGGGTAAGCTAGTGGTTTCACACATTCGGCTTTTCTCCACTTTGTCTTGCCAGTGTGGGCTTCCGGGGGTGCAGCAGTCACCTGGGAGTAGGGGGTTCCGTGTCGGTTCAGGGAATAGGTGTGGGCGGCAGGGCCAGGGCAAGCGTCCGATGCGTGAGGGGGCGGGGCCTGGCCCAGCGGCCAATGCGTGCAGGGGGCCCGGGCGAGCGGCCAATCCGTGCGTGGGTCGCAGCCGAGGTGAGGCGAGCGGCCAGTGCGACGATTGTCCCTGTATCGACATAGTTTTGGAGCAAGACAAGATATATAGATTAAAAATATTTTGGATACCTGCAGTTTTGGAGGTTGATTGAGTGATATTTAAGGAGGTAATGCACAGCCAAAGTAATATGCAGAGTTTCACTAGTATGGCAAAAACAAAAAGGTTTAAAATGAGTATGAACAAAAAAGTGGGGGGGAGGGGAGAGGGGGAGGGGGTAATGGATTACAGTGGGGTCATAGATAGAAACTTGCCTTTTTGGGTTTCCAGATGGAGATAGGGTTTGTAGTTTCCTAGATAGGGGACTCTGAAAGGGCAACAAGGGTGTATGCGTGACTGAATGTTGCCTAAGGGAATAAAATCAGTGAATGGGGGAGGTTAAGATTAGGTAATACGGTTACTAGATAGGATAGTACAGTGATGCTAATACCTGGCATATGGGGGCTGTCTGATTGGGGTGTCCAAATATGTAATGCCCAGATTGGATTAGATGTGGTGTCTAAAGGAGGATTAACAGGCTGTAAATATACAAATATACAAAGACAGTCTGACTAGTTACAGACTTAACAAAATGACTAAAGATCTGCCTGGTGCAGGAGAAGCAGGTATAGTGCACTTGCCTTGCAGTGGTAGTCAGCTGTGTAAGCGCTGGATACACAGGAACAGATTTTCCTTAGAAGTGTGCTTAAAGGCACCGTGGATTTGATGGGAGAAGTGGGCGCTCTAATGTGGGCGGTGAAACGCGGTACACGTGGAGGAGAGTTCCGTCCGGAAAACTACTTCCTCCAGTGACCGCGTAAAAAGGAGAGATGGGTGACGTCACTTGCTGAGGGCTACAGAAGCCAGTAAGGGGCAAAACAGGAGCACGATCAAACGTGTTTCAAAGGCATTCAGGCCTTCTTTTTGTTTTTGCCATACTAGTGAAACTCTGCATACTACTTTGGATCTACATTACCTCCTTAAAGATCACTCAATCAACCTCCAAATCTGCAGGTATCCAACATATTTTTAATATCTATATATTCATACATATTTTTTCCAATTCCCTTCTCATTGTGTTTCTTTTATTAGCGCAGCAGTCATATACATAATTCCGTTTTGTTAATTAAAGAAAGCTGACCTGGATTAAAACCCAAAAACAAGTAATGTGAAGCACACTCAAAAACCAGCACCTTCTAGAAATGTTTTATTAGTTGCAGAGAATATCATAACATAAAAAACTGATGCATTTGCTCTATCACCTATAGGTTCAGTTTTGGTCACTCCATAGGTCTACACCAAAATAAGAACTTGTTGGCAACTGCTGTGATTGACTGCAGCAGACAGGTGACTGGCATGGGAAGTCATGAGATATGTCTAAAGTGATGTCCCATGGGGTCAAACATGAGATTCAGCAGACAAGTGACCAAAAAGCAAAAAAGTGATACTAGACCAATGCCGTGACCAGATCTGGATACAATGGAGTTATAGCAAGTGGGTAATGTATCCCTGATTTCATTATAACAGCATACATATACATTTCGCTATAACATTACCTGTTATTTAGATTTTTTTTTAGCTGCCAGGAAACCCCTTTAAAGCATTGCTTCCAAAATATTTAATTTCTTTGTTTTATTTTTTTAAGTTGGGCAGTAATACAAGAGTTCTGTCCTATGTACTGCTGAAAAAAGACATTTGGAATTTATTAGGCTGCTAAAAAGATATCTAGATTGAGTGATCCTTATTTTCTAAATATCCTATTTCCCAAACATTGTATAAATTTGATTTTTTTTGTGTAGTAATGGATAAGATATCACTTGACAGTTCTTGCTTTGAATTTTAGACTGGTTTACCTTCCTCTTCTGTTACTATGATCTCTTGTCTCTCAGTACAATGCTTTAAATATGAAGGATGGGATAAAAGGGATTTATTGTAATTTGCTTCTGCTTAAAGAGCTCTATAAAAGACTTATCTGAGGCAGAAATATATCAGCAGAAGTACAGTGAGCTATACTTTCGGCAAATAGTAATTATTTTATATTTATCCTTGGCTTGGTTACAATGCTAGCCCTTCTATGTTACAACAATATACTTTGTATATCTTGGCTGCATTCTTCACTCATTAGAATGGAGACAAAGACTCTTTAATCTTTGTCGGTCTTACACCAAGTCCTGCTGATATCTTCTTCAGTTTAAATTTTTTCCCATTCGAAGCCAAATAAATTCTAAATTTCACAGCTATACCCTTATCATTGAATCAAAATAGCCAACTAACAAAGCAAGAATGGAAAATCTTGATTATTTCAAAGTCTTGCACAATGTCTGGTAAAAGCCCAGTCACACTAAACAACTTACCAGCGATCCCAACAACGATACAACCTGATAGGGATCGCTGGTAAGTTGCTAGGAGGTCGCTGGTGAGATGTCACACTAAGCGACGCTCCAGCAATCTCACCAGCGACCTGACCTGGCAGGGATCGCTGAAGCGTCGCTACACGTGGAAGCATGCTGCACTTGGTAACTAAGGTAAATACCAACCCGATATTTACCTTGGTTACCAGCGCACACCGCTTAGTGCTGGCTCCCTGCACACCTAGCCACAGTACACATCGGGTTAATTACCCGATGTGTACTCTGCTACATGTGCAGGCAGCAGGGAGCTGGCTTCTGCGGATGCTGGTAACCACGGTAAACGTCGGGTAACCAAGAAGCCCTTTCCTTGGTTACCCGATATTTACCTTCGTTACCAGCGTCCGCCGCTCTCACGCTGTCAGTGCCGGCTCCCTGCTCCCTGCACTCCTAGCCACAGTACACATAGGGTTAATTACCCGATGTGTACTCCGACTACGTGTGCAGAGAGCAGGGAGCCGGCACTGACAGCGTGAGAGTGGGGGACTCTGGTAACGAAGGTAAATATCGGGTACCCAAGGAAATGGCTTCTTCATTACCCGATATTTACATTGGTTACCAGCGTCCACAGAAGCCAGCTCCTGCTGCCTGCACATTCAGTTGTTGCTCTCTCGCTGTCACACACAGCGATGTGTGCTTCACAGCAAGAGAGCAACAACTAAAAAATGGTCCAGGACATTCAGCAACAACCAACGACCTCACAGCAGGGGCCGGGTTGTTGCTGGATGTCACACGCAACATCGCTAGCAAGTTGTGCCTCAGCAGCGATGTTGCTAGCGATGTTGCTTAGTGTGACGGTACCTTTAGTCTTTAATGATAATTTGTCACAAGGCTTTTTGCACCTCAGCTGAGAGCATCATGATCTAATGAACAACAGACTGATTCCAACAATGTATCACTTAGTTTCCTGGGTGCAGAAGTTATTATACAGTCAGAGTTTTTATTTGCGCCATGTAACCAAGCTCAGAAAGCTAACCCCGCCCACACCACAGCTTTCTGTGTACATTGTCTACTGACAGACAGCTGCTAATAAGTGCTGGGGGCAGGGTTGGTCTAGGAGGCACCTGAGAACTATTCCAGTAGTGATAATCTCCTGCTGATAAAACACTAATTGTATTGAAACAACAGCACATAGCCAAATAAGTAAAACATCGCTGAAATCAGTGTCTCAGACCCAACCTCAAGCTACCCTCAGATTACATAGCAACAATAATCCACTTAGGACTAGAGTAATCTAATTGTTACATATACATTAACTGGACGTATACAGACTACAGAACAGGAGAAGTATTTTGTTATTCTGGTTACTATAAGCTAAGCAGCACTCAATGTCATGCAGCAGCTGCAAAAGCAAACAAGATTTTAGGGTATATAAAAAGAGATATTTGTTCCCATGATCCCAACGTATTGTTACCCCTCTATAAATCACTTATAAGGCCACATCTGGAATATTCTATTCCACATCATGTAGTTACTGACTGTTTGCAGTTATTTCTCAGAAAACACAGTTCATATCCCATTCATATCCAACATTTTGTTATCACTGCAATCAATTTTTTACTAACGCACAATTATTTTTCTTTTGATGAAAAAATTTTTCTGCAGAAATGTGGCGTTAGCATGGGAGGGAAATTCTCTCCCTCCCTTGCTAATATTGTAGCCATTTTTGAGGAATTTTACATTTTCAATGATGATAATGAATTTTCAGATCATATAATTTTTTACACACGTTACATAGACGATATATTAATTATATGGAGGGGGGATGTGGTCACTGCACATTCTTTCATAAACCATCTCAATCAAAATTCTTTTAATCTCAAATTCACATTTCAAACAAATTTCACCAGCATCAATTATTTAGATGTCACTTTGATAGGTAATGGTAGTGTAGTGGAGATCCTTCCTTTTCATAAGGACACGGACTCCAACTCCATTTTAATGGCTAGTTCATGTCATTCTCCGCATGTCATCAAAAATATTCCGCTAGGTGAACTTATCAGGTTAAAGCGCAATTGTTCTTGTCCGGAGGTTCTACAAGCGGAAATGGATTGTGCTGTTACTAAGCTCAAACACAGAGTCTACCCGAAATGGTGTCTAGATCGGGCAAAAATTATAGTTAATGAAATAGATAGATCGGATTTATTTAGAGATAATAATAAAAATAAGAACAAGCATAATGGGAATAATGGTGTGACGTTTATAACAAATTTCTCTCCTCAATTCCATGATATTGTAAAAATAGTACAAAAACATCTGCCTCTTTTACTTAATGATGATTTATTAAACCGGATTTTCACTAAGAATAAAATCAATTTTGTGGCCAGAAGAGCCCCTAATCTTGCCAACATTCTATCCCCCAGTTTGATTGTAAGTAAAAAAGACAATGCCATCTCTAAAAATTGGTTATCCTGCACAGGTTTTTTTGGCTGTGGGCACAACGTTTGCATCTCGTGCAAACATGCAAAAAAATGCAAATCATTTAGATCTAATCATACAGGGCTCTCCTATAACATCAATAGCTTTATAAACTGCAATACCCCAAATGTGGTTTATTTGATAGAGTGTATTTCTTGCCACGTTCAATATGTTGGCTGCACTAGTTGTCCCCTTAAACAAAGAATACGCAGACAGATTTCAGACACATTAAATACATCTGCAGTAAATGTGTCTGCTGTTTCTAGACACTTTGCCTCTGTTCACAACAGATGTCTTGACAATCTTGTTTTCACAGGCATTGAAAAAGTTTCCAGACCTATTAGAGGGGGGGATCTTAAAAGAAAGATTCTTAATAGAGAATCTTTCTGGATTTTTAAATTGGGCACGAGAATGCCGCATGGTCTAAATATGAGGAGAGATCTTGTTATGCAATATACTTAAAATTCCTACATTATTTGTTCGTTATAGGACATATCTTTTTTTTTTAATTATTTTGCACCAATAATTACATTATATTATATTCTAGTGATCATCACACTTTTTGATGGTTCAAGGTTTTTATCTTAGCATTTGAACTTAAATCCTCAGTATATAGCAATATGGGCAGTAACGGTTTTTCCCCTTTTTTTTTTTGATTCTGTTAGAAAAAATTCTTTTTTGTCTTTAAGAGCCCCTTTTTCTATAAACTATACCAGGCATATATATATTTCTTATCATGTGATCTCTCTGGTTACTTCTGTTTTCTAATCAGTTTATGTATATATATTGGTGTTTTTTCTTTATTCTTTGTTGTGCTGTATTTTCGGTGCAGTGTCTCAGTTTTCATTTCCTCTTTTTTTTTCTCTTCTGTGCTCTCCACATTAGGTGGGTGGTAACACATCTAATTAACTCAACCTGTTCTTGTTGTGCACAGACTTTAAATACTGTCTTAGAGATTTTCTCTGCGCATTCCATGATTAAGACCTATTTAGGTTGAAACGCGTAGGAAACAGCTCCTCTGTCTTGCCTTTCTATTTTTGTCTTGCTTGGATGGAATATTTTTATCATCAATAAAGAATCTGCTTTTAAAGAAAATCTACTTTCTCCTGGAGTTGCTGGAATTTCTCCTTTTCTTCATGTGTTCTCACCCAGGTCAGGGTGTTTCCGTGCACCAGAGGTAAGACTTGGGAGTGAAGAGGGGAGAGCTGAAGTTACTTCTCTTTTTTGACACACATCTGGAATATGGGCTCCACATTTTAAACAGGATATTTGGAAGATGGAGTCAGTTCAAAGGTGGGTAACTAGATTTTTTTACAAGGGATGGAGGCATCCCATATGATGAGAGGTTGAAAACGTTGGGCTTGTTTTGCTTAGGAAAAAAGATGACTCAGAAGAGATCTCATTTATATGTGTAAATACATGTGTGGTGAATATAAAGAACTGGCACATGACCTATTCATTTTAACTTCTTTTATGTTAATGAAAAACAATTTTTATGCTTATAAACAGCAAATATGAATGGATTCCTACTAAAAAGGACAATAAAATATACAGTTTTTGTACTATCAGTCGTAAATTCTGTAGCAGTAGATCATAAAATAAATCTCACATCCAGATACGTTTTTCAATGGTTGCCTTTCTAAAAACTTTTAAATTTTAGTACCCTAGGCCCCTTTCTATAGGCCGATAATTGGTTAATGAGCTTCCATTAGAAAACTTTTTGTTAATCATTGGCTCTTATACCATACTACTAGTGAAGGGAAAATGAGTTCAGCACTACTCAATACTCGATTGAGCATCGGAGTGCTCTGCTACTAGTAGAGCTTGGCCGTGTATCACGGGTGCTGGGATATTTCATTTGTGAAGCAGCAACCATAATGGACAGGTTTGCTTCACTGAATGATTGTACAGGCATCCTAGGGAGAGCCATTCAGAGTGTCTGAATGGATTTCCCAGGGGATTAAATAACATTCTCGGACATAGTGTATCCAAAAAAAATCCGCCCTCCCACCAGAAATGCTCTTGTAGCGCCCCTGTGGTTAGGCGTTACAGGGGAATACAGCACCTTAACATCAAGGTGCAGTGCCTTGGGCACAGGTGAAAGAGAGAGGAAATGCAGAGTCTTATATTAGATCGAGTAACATTGACTCAGCAGTCCCTACCTTCATATTTGTGGGACTGTTTATATAATAGGTCCATAGGGGGAATTGAGCCTAGCTGAGCGTGAGACACGACGTGATTAACATGACGACTGAGTGACAGTTAATCAGTTAGCAGTCAGTAAGTAAGGAGCAACAAGGAGAGACGAGAGAAAATTGATGATGGAAAGAAGTGCTAGAAATAACATCGGCTGAAGAGTTCAGGTCAACACTGGTATAACAGAACCGAGGAGGTTTTTCAGGTTTATCCCCAAACCATTGACTGTTAACCTGGGATCCTAAATAAGAGGAGTCCCGGTACCCATCAAGAGTCTGACTACTAACCCCAAGCCGAGTTCACGATGCTGTTGCGGGATAGATAAAGAAATTGTGCAGCATTAGACCCCCTGGGAAAACCAGTGACGAGACTAACGAGTGGGTTAAAGAGGGAGTCACAGAGCCCTCAGAGCAGGGACCAAGAAAGAAACAAAGAAAGGTTACCTCAGAGAGAGACTCTGTCATTAAATCTCCCCCGAATCTTGTGACCATTGGCCTTCTGGTAACCGAACTGTTTTTGCTATGTACTGTGCACAACAAACCAGATGCTAGTAAAAAAGACTTGTTTGAGTTGATGTAGACTCAGTGTATCGTCTTTCCACCGTTTGACAGGACCCTGCAACGTCAGGGAAGAAGGCAGCCATCACCGCTCGGTCGCTTCCCTCCTAATCAGCAACCCGCCGCCCTGAGGTAAAATAGCTCCATCTATGCGGAGCTGGGAGGTAATAAGCTGTAGCTGCCATCACCATCGCCTCAGAGGCCGGCCGCGGGCAGCGCTGGTATATCACGCTTACCAGACACCACAGGTGGCGTCACGTATATCCCCGAAATCATCCCTGTACCCCATTCCCCAGCCGCAGAGTGAACGACCAGGGCACGAAGCCGGGACTGACCACCTGTGATAACCCCATCGAGAGTAAAGTAGCCGTATTCCCGGAGCCAGAGTAGCCTCCTACTAAAAACCCTGATGGTTGACCCACTCTGTTTATAACTGGCTTCATGTGGACGGAGACCCGAACAAGCCAATCATTGATGTTCCATAATGCTCATCATTTATGTTGAGCTTGTGTCACGGGTGTGCAATGTGTGACAAACAGTCATCTAATTTCTGGCCAAAGAACGTCACAGAATTTTGCTGCGCAGAATGCTCCCTGACTTTCCATTGTTCCTGCTGTCAGTATTCATTGGTATAGGTAGCTTTCCTGCTGGATTCATCTCTTTCCCTTTTGGACCCAGCAGGAGCTCGACTTCCACCCAGCTGTTCATTGTCATTATTCCTTTGGTGCTTAAATACCCCTTCCTTCCTTTGGACTGTGCTGGTGATATTTTCAGTTCCTTTCAAGAAGATGGTTTGTACTCCTCTGTGGTGTTGTTGCTGAAACCTCTACTGAACTCCTACCTGAGTCATCTAATGATAAGTAGTTCATCCTTTTCCCCCTATGTGTCCCCATTGTGTCTTCTATAGTTGTTTAGCGGGGTTGACGAAGAGCTCATCCCATCTGTTCCCTATTTAGGGCCCAGCATTAGGGATAGCAAGGGTCAGGTATTTGGCTTTGCGCATATGTGAGTAACCTCTCTAGGGTGGTGACGGACCCCAGGGACCAGCAGTAGGTTCAGTAAGGGGTCACCATCTTTCCTCTCCCTAGACACAGGGTTTCCCTTCCTCTTCACCTTGCACTTGGTACTTTCCTGTACCTAGTGTGGCAGCTTGTAAAGGCGTCTAACCAGGTTGACTTGAGTAACAAGCATTGGCGCTTTTTGGTGCTCACCAATTAGTACATACTACCGCTCAACCAACAAATGAGCAAAATGCCCATTCTTTGGCTGATTGACTTTATTTTATTGATAGAGTGAATGGAGCCAATCATTATGATTGTTGTCAACAATACATTTTTCAGGTAAACAGGGAATCTGCTGCCAAAATATGCAAAGTGTATAGAAGCAAAATGCTAAGGTTAAAGATCATTCAACCCCCTTAGAATTTGCATTCACCTGTATGCGGTGTGTCCACCCATATCCTGTCCACCGCAATCAACTTGGTGGTGCTATAGGTGGTTTCATTGCGCAGCACATAGCTATTTTACTATACCTAGACACCACTTCTATGCCTATAGCTGCCGCCGTTCTCAAGTTAATGGCAGTGGACAGGATATGGGTGGACACACTGTATATGGTCCTTAAAAGAGACTTAAATGGCTTATCATATCATCGATAGTCACTAGTTATGGGAAGAAACTGGTCTCAGACCAACTTTATTACACAAGTTAGTAGTGTATAATCATTGCATATCCTTGAAAAATCTCCTGTTTATATGCCATCATAAACATAAACCATAATGGCCAAAACATTGAGTAAAAGCTGGTATATCCCAACTGCACTAAATAGCACTGACAACTACTCCTTTAAATACAGCAATATAAAGAGTTTATTTTTATTTAATAATAGTGGCCAGTAGCAAATATATTCTACTGAACTGACATGCAGAGACAATATCTGGGCATACGTTCAGCAAGATTGCATCAAATGGTTCTGCCAAATGTAATCAACAAGCACAGTATGAATGTAGCATAAAAAGGAAAGGACCTTTTTTACACCTATTGTGCCAGCTGTTTATTTTGGTAGAATACAAAAAATAGTCTAATAAAATACTAATTCCATTCATAAAATGTACAGAGTCTCCGAAATTACGTTAGCATAATGAATCAGGAACTGTCTGATAAATCGATATCTTTATGTGATAATCTTTTGTGCTATTTACTACTTGATCAGAATGGGGAAAATTGAAACAATTTCTGGAATTTATTAGATGCAAAATTTGCTATTAAGAAAACATAATGGAAGGAAAAATACAGAAAATTATACAGAGATGCAGAAGCGACCTCAGACTCTTTCTTAGTTATCACATGGAAAAGATTTTTTTTTTTTTTTACATTATACATAAGAATCTCTGTCTATGTTCATATGAGAAAAAACTATACTTAAATACTAAGGATTCATTATTGAAGATTAAACAGTATTCTCTATGGACAAATGCTTCATTCTTCTATTATATTTCTTGACTATGTTCAAAGGACTTTTTTTTTTTTTAATTCTCTAAAGACTTATTTTTTTACCCTCTAATTTTTCCAAGATAATTGATCTTTCAGAAAGTACAAACTGTTGTTATATTTAGGTTGGATGTTAATAGTAAGGGATTTTTTCATCTTAGTCAATAGCTTAGGTTTGCTTTATACCTCATACTTCAGAGATGTACCAATTAGTTCAGGAAAAAAGCATTAATTAATCAATATAACTATTTGATGCATCAAAAAATTGGATCACGATACTTGCAAATGTTTAACAGTAAGAAAGATATAATAATAATTGGTGTAAATAAGTGGAGTGGAGCCAAGAGACAGTTTTGGGCTAAAATAATGGTCTAAAGTAGAGATTAAAGAATATACCATATTTTTGACTTAATTATAAGGCCTGTTTCACACGTCAGTGATTCTGGTACGTTTGTGCTTTTTTTTCTACGTACCAGAATCACTGACATACGCAGACCCATTATAACCAATGGGTCTGCTCACACATCAGTGATTTTTCACTGACCTTGTCTCCGTGCGGCGTACCCGCGTGTCCGTGATTGCCGCACGGAGACATGTCCTTTTTTTTCTGGCATCACTGATGTCCCACAGACCATGCAGTGGTGTGATCCGTGAAACACGTGCCAGAATAAAATGTGCATATAAAATAAAAATCATTTTTACTCACCCGGCTTCAGCGGCACTCTGTGCAGCCTGTTCTGCCTGCTGCTTGTGAGCCGGCTCATTACTGTCGCGCATATTCATGAATGCACGACACAGCCGACCCAGAAGCAGCTGCTGAGGGGGTCAGCGCCGGCCGGATGCTGCACCACGGGAGCGATCAGCACCATGGAGAGCGGGAGCGGGCACAGGTGAGTTAATCTCTATGTGCAATCACGGACCACGGAGAACGGAGCCCGGATTGCACATAGACAACCCACGTGTGCCGTGAATCATGGCACACGGAGGGATATGTGCGTGTTTTACACGTCAGTGAAGAACGTCTGTGTTTTTCACTGACGTGTGAAACGGGCCTAAGATACACTTTTGTGAGGAAAATCTGTTACTGCCATTAAATGTACTTTTTTTTTCTTTCCGATGGTGACTGCACCTTTAATTTTTTTTGAGAGTCTTCTCCCTCTTTGAGAAAAGCGTGGGTGCGCTATTTGCGTTTGAGAACGCAGGCGCAGTGAGCGCTTGTAGTGTGGTAGTGAATAAACTTTAGGTTATTTCACTCCCCTCTTTTGTGAATAGCATTGGTGTTTTGCCTGTGTATGAGAAATACATGCACAGTGAACATTTGTAGATTGGGAGTACACTCCCTGACAGAAGTTCTGTCGCTTATCCCTGTTATAAAAATAAAAGCTTATAACCTGACTTTATATTCATCCATTGGTTTCATAAATTACTCTTTTGAAAGCTGAAACCCTCCCAAATTTGGTTTAGGTTATGAAAATAAAGTTGCTGCAAAGCTGAAATATTGATCATTTAATGAACACAGAAAGGTCAGATTTTGGCAAGACAAAAGTTTTGTCGCCCACAGAAAGTAATGTGAAATTCAAACAAAAAATTAACTTCTCACACAAACATATGTTGCATAACATTGGTGAATGAAGTTGTGGTGCTATTAGTGCCATATTTAATATTTTGCGTGACTTCCATGAGCTTGAAGGACTGCATCCATGCGTTCAACAATGATTCATACAATTTATTGATGAAGTCATCAGGAATAGCAAAGAATGCAGTCTTACATGCCTTTCAGAGTTCATCTAGGTTCTTTGACTTTGTCTATCAAGCTTCCTCTTTCATCCTACCTCAAACATGCTCAATGATGTTCATGTCTGGTGACTGGGCTGGCCGGTCCTTGAGCACCTTGATATTGTTTGCCAGGAGGAACTTTGTTGTAGAGATGGATGTATGAGATGAAGCACCATCCTGCTGCTGAATTTGACCCCTTTTATGATTGAGAATGTAAGAGGCAGCTAATACTTCTTGATATTTTAGGCTATTGATATTTCCTTCCACCTTGCAAATGTTTTGCACACCCCCATACTGAATGTAACCCCAGACCATGATCTTTCCACCACCAAACTTAACTGTTTTCTGGATCCATATGGGCTCCAAGTAGGTCTCATGCAGTATTTGCGGCGGCTGTGGTGTAATTCAACTGAAGCTTCATCAGAGAAATCCACCTTCTGCCACGTTTCCAGCATCCATTTGTTTAGCAGGCTGTGGGATTTGGCAAATGCCACTCGTTTTTTTAATTGCCTTTTGTTTAGTGTTAGCTTCTGGGCACTGATTCGACCACGGAGGCCATTTCAAGACAGAATCCTACAAACTGTTCTAGTTGACACAGGGACTTTAAGTGAGCATGCCTTTTGGAGCTCTGCTGCAGTGGAAGAGCTGCTGGCTTTGGATTTTCTAACCAACAAACATTCCTCCTGAGCAGTTGTCTTGCGGGGTCTGCTGGACCTGGGCTTGTCAAAAATATCTCCAGTCTCTTCAAATCTATTCTTAATTCTTTGTACTTGAAGTTGAGACACATTAAAGGTGCCAGACACTTCTGCAGTAGATCTGGTCTTCAGCCTCTTGATAATCAAGGCTTTGGTCACAGGATGGATTTTTGGCATGTTCCCAGAGGTCAAGTTGCAATTCAAGTGAAGGTCTGGGGTGCTGGGTTTCTTTATATACGCACCCACTAATTAACCGATCATTTAGTGAGCACAGGTGAGGATGTAAACTAGGATTGGGTGCATTATATGACAAGGCGACAAAACTTGTCTCATAACCTAAACCAAATTTGGGAGGGATTCAGCTTTTAAAAGAATAATTTATGAAACAAATGGATGAATTTAAAGTCAGGTTATAAGCTTTTATTTATATAACATGGATAAGCGACAGAACTTCTGTCAGGGACTGTAGACAAGACTTCTGTTGTCCAACTCCCTCTCTAAGAATAGTGCTGTGGTGCCAATTGAGTAGGAGAACGCAGGTGCAAAATACACATGGAGAGAGGAGGATGAGGGGCGGAGACCGGATATTGGGCGGTGCTTTCGGGTTTAAAAGAAGGGCGGTAAGTGTTCAGACTATGTATGTGGTCTAGAGACACGGCTCTTTTTTGCTGTGAGGCGGCCAGCTGGTCTGCCTTGAGAAGGAGATGGGCGTGACTGCAATATGAGCTGGGAAGAACATCTGGAAACATCATGCTCTTGGGGGATTGTTTCTGACATTGTGATGAGTTCAGCTTTTTATATTTCATTCATTATACCACTTTGGTGTGTATTAATTAAGCTGCTTTTCACACATTGTCTGGATGTTGGTATTTGCATTCTGAGAGATAGGGGAATCGGTGTTTGGATTTGAACTGGCAATGTGGGACCGATTTCCTTTTATTTCTCTTCCCCCAGGTCTATCTATAAAAATGCTGGATCTATTTTCCCATGGATATTTGTTGAATATACCTGAAAAAGTCTCCTGATGAACCCCAATGTGTATATTGGGGGGGAAACGCGTCGAGGTGCATGTAATCTGAGGAACATTTACGGTGGAAGTTCTATGAACTAGACGCTGCTTTATCTATATCGTCTGAAAAATCTACCTATCTTTGCTGGGTCTGTGCGGCATTACTTGACAGATTCTGAGGAATAACATCTATGAATTGGACATATGCAGTGTTTATTATTACCATTGATTAACAATTTTAGATGATTGGACAGGTTTTTTGTCAATCTTTTTACTTGCTGAATAGTTTTTGATACTCACCTGTGATAATATAGAGAGGAAGAAATATCATTGACATTGAATACAAAAAAAAGATAAGAATAACTTTTTTTTTCTCTCCAATTACATAGGTTTTTGTGTATCTAACGGAATATTTTTTTCCTATCCTGGATGATCTTTTAGGATATTAATCTGTACATGTCCAATATTTTTATACATGTTTATGATAGCATCTTGTTCATACCTACATGCAGGTGTGTATCGTTTGTGGCCTCTGAAGAGGTTGAAGAGCACTAAGGATATTAAACTGAATGGGGTCACCAGTATATACATGTATTTAATAGCATCCTGCCTAACTTGTATGCATACTGTCAGGATCAATTAGGATATTAAACTGTAGGGGTGTACATATGTGTTTGTGACAGCATATCGTTGATACCTACATATAGTTCTATGCCATTCATGGCCTATAAATGAGACTGGGGACTAAGGATATTTAAACTGTGTGGGTTCATTATTATATACATGTGTGTGAGAGCTTCCGGTCCATACCTGCATATATACTGCCAGATGGTATCGGGGCAGTTTATATAAATTTGTTTGGTGTCCACTAATTTAGTGAACTCTAATCAAACAGTGGTTGGCAGTGACTGCAGGATCCTAGCTTTGTGTTTATCATTAATAGGTAGTTTATAAGTTGTATAGTGTGTTACCTACTGGGTCTAGGGTCTCGATTTTTTCCTTGTATGGTCCCTTTCTATCATTAAAAATATAAAAAAAATATCTAAACCCGTATTAGTAGAAGGGTGAACATAGGGATATAGTTGGGAAATAATCATGTTTATCTGAGACTCTTTCCTTGGGGTTATGTTATGGGACAATTTGTAAGGGTGTATACCTTTGTGCCTTTCCCTTGATTCCCTTGTTGGGACAAACGTGTGTACTATTGTTTTTAATATCTCTTCCTATGTGTGGGATTGTTTTGTATTTTTTGTAATAAAGATGATGTATGGGGTATTTTGTCATAGTGATTTTTGAATTGAGGACCCCTTGATTATCCTTTGATATATTATACTTTGGAAAATAGGGGGGCATCTTATAAAATTAATCTAGTTTACCGGGGAGCACTGCAGCGGTGGAGCAGAGTCACAGGAGTCTGGTGCCGCCACTGTCGCCAACTTCCTGCAGCGGTGGCACCAGTGAAGCAATGCTGTCATTGCTGTGGGCCCGTAGCTTGAGTGTCATGGTGGTGCAAAGATGTAACCATGGATCTCCAGGCAAATGGCTGCAGAGGCAGCCGCCATGGATCCCCCAGAAAACAGCTACAGAGGCCAGCGCCATTGATCTCAGTGCCAATATCTATATCTGCGCCTGCGCTGCCTCCAATGTGATGGACTTCAGGAAAATGGCTGCACAGGCAGTGCAAGCACAAATTAAGATCTCAGAGAGCTGAAATTTCTATCTCTGCATGTGGGACCTCCACAGCCATTTTTGTGAAGTCCATGGTGTCATTTCTTGAAGCCCACACCGCCGATGTCTTTATGAAATCCCCTGCTTTACTGCCTAGAACACCCGCAGCACAGAGCAGTACAAAGCCCGCAGCATCACTCCTGCCTCTTTCACCATTCTCCATCTTTCTTACTACTGTTAAGCTTCATTCCTGGATGTTTTCTCTGTGTCACAACACCGCCGTGTATCTAGGACAACCACTGCAGCTTCCACAACCGCCCCTGCCTCCTGTGAGCCCCGCTCCACCACTGCTGCCGCCTTCCCCAGTAAGACACCACCAGATTAGAAGACAGACCTGATTTTTTTTACCTTTTTTTTTCTAAATTTGGGGTGCGTCTTTTAAAATGAAAAATACGCTATAAGGGATTAATTGATTTCTACTACACTTTACAGAATTACACCAAAATACTGATTCTTTTTGTAGTTAGCTTTTCCACGGATTCAGCAAAGAGGATTAGTGGTAACCGGCCTTTAAAAGGATAAAAAATAAAAAATATCCCTTTCTAACCTCTCTGTTTACCTCTCCCCTTCTTCAGCACCTCACTGTCACCCAACTTGACCTCATCATATCTCCTGATCATCGCTGATTCCATCCCTTGGCTTCTCACGCCATATTGGGATCTCTAATTCAGAAGGGATGTAAGGTAAAGAACTTGAGACCTTTAGCGCACTGGTGGAGAACTCTCATGAGTACTATTAGAGCTGAAAGTCCCTGCCTAGTGTGAGAAGTCCAACTATTTTAATGCTAGCAGTAGTGATTAGAAGATATGTCAAGGACCAGATGAGTGATGGCAAGGGACCAGAGAAATGAGCAGTAACGTGAGTATAAAGATTTTTTTTTATTTTTGGCATTTTATGTTTATTATGCTTTGGTGTCTACAAAGACCTCTACGCACAATAAGGGACATTGAATTTGCAAAGAATAACTTTTCTACAAATTAAATTTCCCAGGATTGTCCACATGAACAGGAGAATTTGAATTTGCTAAATCTCTTTATCTATTGGACTATAGTCCAAAGTAAATTCACTAATAATTAACATAACTAAATGTTCAACGTCTACCATAGTATGATGTTCTTCCTGTACCACTGGGATGAAGCCTGGACTAAGCTTACGCAGTTTAACCATTTGGCAGCCTTAAAGACAGTAATCTGATTTGCTTGTGTCTAGGGATGGGTGAACTCGAACTGTAACATTTGCATTTTTTACCGAACAACGAGCTTTCGTGTCTCGAACCCGGACACAAACTTTTACCTTTACATACGGTTTCTGTTTGCGTTTGTCATCTGAATAAAGTTTAAGTTTTTGTTTAAAAGCTGCAGAGCAGCCAGTCAGCATTCTTTATCAGTGTGAGTACTTTCAGCCTCATCACAGCCATGCCAAGTATTGGCATGGCTGTAATTGGCTGGTGCACTACTTGAAAAAAATAATGACTTTGGCTCCTGCCTTATGTTTAATCACAAGCGTTGGTAAAACAGACAACTATGGGTTGCAAACCCCAGTTGTCAACTTTACTGTGCCTGGTTATCACAAATAGAGAAGATCCCATGCCTTTTTAAAAATTTATTTAAACAGCAATTTAAAATAAGGTGTTGGATTCCCCCTCATTTTTTATAACCAGCCAAAGTAAAGCAGACAACTGGAGGCTGGTATTATCAGGGTGGAAAGGGCCATAGTTATTGGTTCCTCCCAGCCTAAAAATGGCAGCCTGCAGCTGCCCCAGATATGGCACATCACATTAATTGCGCATATTCTGGCTCTTTTCCTTGATCTTACTGATTGCCCTGGTGCAGTGACAATCAATATATATATATATATATATATATATACATATATATATATATATAATATAAAATGAGGTTGATGGTGGCTGTGATTTCTCAATAATCACAGCTGCCATCAAGCCCCAGGTTAGTAATGGGGAGCCATCTGAGACACCCACCTTAATAACCTTCTAAGGAAAATGAAATAATGACAAACACAGAAAAATCCTTTATTTGAAATAAAAAACACAGAAGCGCTCTTTTACTCATTTATTAAACCTCAAAACACATGCTGGTCTGAAGTAATCCACAACGTTGTCCCATGATGATCCTCGACTCTGCTACATCCAGACACTGTAGGGACAGAAAATCTGACCAGAGAGGCTCAAATAACCATGGCTCTTCCCACCTTGATAAACCAGTTCTCAGCTGTCCGCTTTACCTTGGCTGCTTATAAAAATTGAGGGGGGACCCCATGCTGTTTTTTTAAATTTATTTAAATAATAAAAAATGCAGTGGGGGATCTCTGCTATTTGTAGTAACTAGCCTAGGTAAAGCAGAACACAGGAGGTTGCAACCCATAGTTGTCTGATTATTCCGTTCTTGTTATCAAAAATGGGGTGAGAGTCCATGTCATTTTTTTAAATTATTAGTTTCTTTTTACATTACTATACACTACAATACAGCAAATTGATCTGCAACCTATCACATGCACTGACACAGAGTGTGGGGGGGCGTGTATAGAAGTCTGACTTCAACTAATTTCAGTTGCTGGTTGCCAGTGGGTGAGTAGGTAAATTTTCATATAGTTTAATGAGGAGTCCAGAAAAGGGCTCAGAAAAGAGTCTGCCTGCTGTGTTATCTTCTGAAAAACATGGTATGAATAACGGCTATGATTTTACCCCTATTTTACTAGCTCTTACTACAACCATTTTACAGCCATTTTTCAGCACAGAAGTTTGGGTCTGGGGCAAGTCTAGGGCAAGTCCAGTTCCTGAGCCAAAGTTTTTTTTTCAAGTGTGTCTGAACCTCGTGGACTTGAATATCCATAGGTCTGTTCGTCTCTATTTGTGACAAATACTTTATTATTCAACATTTTCCAAAGCCATCATTTTATTTTCTCTCATAATTTGTCATAATTTATCAATTTCTTTTTTAAGGTCTTTGAAAAACATTTCTTGCCAGTTTTTGCCTAAAGGTAATCACTAGAGATTTGCATAATTTATAAATTTCAACTCACCAATTCTGCCAACCTTTCCCAAAAGATTTGATATGCGTTAAATAAAATCACCCAAACATCAATGCTGCAAGCTCGCAGTTCCTCGAAGAATACACGTAGGAAAGAAAGAGAGTGAAAGAACCAAGCTAAATAGACCTTACACGCTACAGGCGAAGGAGAGAGAGGGAGGACATCACTGGCCATAAGAGCTTAAACTCTACAGAAAAAAGAGACACCCAGTGACTCTGCAGATGAAAAACAACTCTGCTGAACAAACTATCCCTGCTGGCAACCACTGATATTGGTATGCCCAGGTTCCGGCCATCTCTGTACAAGGTGCGATAATCCGGTAGATGTTATAGCTCCTTGGCACTATGGGGAATTCCATGTGACAACACAAAAAAACCTTAGCCAGCTATCTGATGCCTTCAGCAGTGTGGGAAATGGTGCAGGGCAAGTTTTGTTGTTTTTCGCACTGAGAACTGAATCTTAACATGCTCTAGTTCATATGAAACTGCAAATTTCAGAAAATGAAAATTAAAATCAAACTTTTCCACTAAAGTACTAACTTTAAACAAGTCAGATTCCATCCTAAGTAATGATCCTCTCTCAATTTAGTCTATTCAGTCTGACATACTTTGAAAGAGAGAAACTGAAGTTACATATACATATGATTATTCCACAGAGACGAAAAAGAGAAAATGCCACAAGATGATAAAAATCTGAAAGATCTTATGCTTATTGTGTTGATTTTTTGAAACTTAAGGAATATTAATAAATTGGTTAACTGCTTCAACTTTGACTTCTATAGAACGTTATGACTAGAGTTGAGCGCGGTTCGTGGTTCGTGGTTCTCCAGTTCGCGGCTCGAGTGATTTTGGGGCATGTTCTAGATCGAACTAGAACTCGAGCTTTTTGCAAAAGCTCGGTAGTTCTAGAAACGTTCGAGAACGGTTCTAGCAGCCAAAAAACAGCTAAATCATAGCTTGGTTTCTGCTGTAATAGTGTAAGTCACTCTGTGAATCAAACTATTATCACATTTCAGTGTATAGTGTGCGTGAACAGCGCCTTCAGATCACTGCTGTTTCTATAATGGCGATCGCCATTTTTTTTTTTTTTTTTTCTTGTCTTCCTTCCCTAAGCGCGCGCGTCTTGTGGGGCGGGCCAGCATGTCAGCCAATCCCAGACACACACACAGCTAAGTGGACTTTGAGCCAGAGAAGCAACGGCATGTGTGATAGGATCTGCATGTCACATGTCCCTGCATTATAAAACCGGACATTTTCTTCACGGACGCCATTATCTGCCTTCTGCGTCTTTGGTGTCAGACATCACTGTCGCAGCTCCGTCTTCCTGAGTCCTATAGCCGATCCAGCTGTATGCGCTGCATACACAGCGTTAGACAGCTTAGGGAGAGCACTTTATAGCAGTCCTTTTAAGGGCTCCAACCGGCAGGGTCAGAGAGCCATAGGTGACAGGTCCTGCAAACAGCAACAGCGTCTGTGTAGCCCAGGTCAGGGATTTCCTACCTGCATTTCACCATTAGGAGGGAATAGAAAGGCAGGCTTCCATTCCTCTACCCAGAGCACCACAATCCTGCCACTGTACCCTCTTGTCCTCTGCACACTCCAACTGATAACTAAGCCATTATACTAGCAAACACTCAGTGTACCTAGTGGCATCCTATACGTGGCTATTGGACTTTGCTATAGTCCCACTAGTGCAAAGACATTTGCAGAGCACGTCTGCCTGCATTGCACACTACAACTCATTCTAACCAAGCCATTATACTAGCAAACACTCAGTGTACCTAGTGGCATCCTGTACCTGGCTATTGGACTTTGCTATAGTCCCACTAGTGCAAAGACATTTGCAGAGCGCGTCTGCCTGCATTGCACACTACAACTCATTCTAACCAAGCCATTATACTAGCAAACACTCAGTGTACCTAGTGGCATCCTATACGTGGCTATTGGACTTTGCTATAGTCCCACTAGTGCAAAGACATTTGCAGAGCGCGTCTGCCTGCATTGCACACTCCAACTCATTAAAACCAAGCCATTATACTAGCAAACACTCAGTGTACCTAGTGGCATCCTATACGTGGCTATTGGACTTTGCTATAGTCCCACTAGTGCAAAGACATTTGCATAGCGCGTCTGCCGGCATTGCACACTCAAACTCATTTTAACTAAGCCATTATACTAGCAAACACTCAGTGTACCTAGTGGCATCCTATACGTGGCTATTGGACTTTGCTATAGTCCCACTAGTGCAAAGACATTAGCAGAGCACATCTGCCTGCATTGCACACTACAACTCATTCTAACCAAGCCATTATACTAGCAAACACTCAGTGTACCTAGTGGCATCCTATACGTGGCTATTGGACTTTGCTATAGTCCCACTAGTGCAAAGACATTTGCATAGCGCGTCTGCCTGCATTGCACACTCAAACTCATTTTAACTAAGCCATTATACTAGCAAACACTCAGTGTACCTAGTGGCATCCTATACGTGGCTATTGGACTTTGCTATAGTCCCACTAGTGCAAAGACATTAGCAGAGCACATCTGCCTGCATTGCACACTACAACTCATTCTAACCAAGCCATTATACTAGCAAACACTCAGTGTACCTAGTGGCATCCTATACGTGGCTATTGGACTTTGCTATAGTCCCACTAGTGCAAAGACATTTGCAGAGCGCGTCTGCCTGCATTGCACACTCCAACTCATTAAAACCAAGCCATTATACTAGCAAACACTCAGTGTACCTAGTGGCATCCTATACGTGGCTATTGGACTTTGCTATAGTCCCACTAGTGCAAAGACATTTGCATAGCGCGTCTGCCTGCATTGCACACTCAAACTCATTTTAACTAAGCCATTATACTAGCAAACACTCAGTGTACCTAGTGGCATCCTATACGTGGCTATTGGACTTTGCTATAGTCCCACTAGTGCAAAGATATTAGCAGAGCACATCTGCCTGCATTGCACACTCCAACTTTTTTAAACTAAGCAATTTTACTAGCAAACACTCAGTGTACCTAGTGGCATCCTAAACGTGGCTATTGGACTTTGCTATAGTCCCACTAGTGCAAAGACATTTGCAGAGCACGTCTGCCTGCATTGCACACTACAACTCATTGTTACTAAGCCATTATACTAGCAAACACTCAGTGTACCTAGTTGTATCCTAAACGTGGCTATTGTACTTTTGTCTATTCACAGTATTGGAACGATATTTGCAGCACGTCTGCCTGCATTGCACACTCTAACTTTTTTAAACTCAGCCATTTATAGTAGCAAACACTCAGTGTACCTAGTTGTATCCTAAACGTGGCTATTGTACTTTTGTCAATTCACAGTATTGGAACGTTATTTGCAGCACGTCTGCCTGCATTGCACACTCAAACTTTTTTAAACTCAGCCATTTATAGTAGCAAACACTCAGTGTACCTAGTTGTATCCTAAACGTGGCTATTGTACTTTTGTCTATTCACAGTATTGGAACGATATTTGCAGCACGTCTGCCTGCATTGCACACTCTAACTTTTTTAAACTCAGCCATTATACTAGCAAACACTCAGTGTACCTAGTGGCATCCTATACGTGGCTATTGGACTTTGCTATAGTCCCACTAGTGCAAAGACATTAGCAGAGCACATCTGCCTGCATTGCACACTACAACTCATTCTAACCAAGCCATTATACTAGCAAACACTCAGTGTACCTAGTGGCATCCTATACGTGGCTATTGGACTTTGCTATAGTCCCACTAGTGCAAAGACATTTGCAGAGCGCGTCTGCCTGCATTGCACACTCCAACTCATTAAAACCAAGCCATTATACTAGCAAACACTCAGTGTACCTAGTGGCATCCTATACGTGGCTATTGGACTTTGCTATAGTCCCACTAGTGCAAAGACATTTGCATAGCGCGTCTGCCTGCATTGCACACTCAAACTCATTTTAACTAAGCCATTATACTAGCAAACACTCAGTGTACCTAGTGGCATCCTATACGTGGCTATTGGACTTTGCTATAGTCCCACTAGTGCAAAGATATTAGCAGAGCACATCTGCCTGCATTGCACACTCCAACTTTTTTAAACTAAGCAATTTTACTAGCAAACACTCAGTGTACCTAGTGGCATCCTAAACGTGGCTATTGGACTTTGCTATAGTCCCACTAGTGCAAAGACATTTGCAGAGCACGTCTGCCTGCATTGCACACTACAACTCATTGTTACTAAGCCATTATACTAGCAAACACTCAGTGTACCTAGTTGTATCCTAAACGTGGCTATTGTACTTTTGTCTATTCACAGTATTGGAACGATATTTGCAGCACGTCTGCCTGCATTGCACACTCTAACTTTTTTAAACTCAGCCATTTATAGTAGCAAACACTCAGTGTACCTAGTTGTATCCTAAACGTGGCTATTGTACTTTTGTCAATTCACAGTATTGGAACGTTATTTGCAGCACGTCTGCCTGCATTGCACACTCAAACTTTTTTAAACTCAGCCATTTATAGTAGCAAACACTCAGTGTACCTAGTTGTATCCTAAACGTGGCTATTGTACTTTTGTCTATTCACAGTATTGGAACGATATTTGCAGCACGTCTGCCTGCATTGCACACTCTAACTTTTTTAAACTCAGCCATTATACTAGCAAACACTCAGTGTACCTAGTGGCATCCTATACGTGGCTATTGGACTTTGCTATAGTCCCACTAGTGCAAAGACATTAGCAGAGCACATCTGCCTGCATTGCACACTACAACTCATTCTAACCAAGCCATTATACTAGCAAACACTCAGTGTACCTAGTGGCATCCTATACGTGGCTATTGGACTTTGCTATAGTCCCACTAGTGCAAAGACATTTGCAGAGCGCGTCTGCCTGCATTGCACACTCCAACTCATTAAAACCAAGCCATTATACTAGCAAACACTCAGTGTACCTAGTGGCATCCTATACGTGGCTATTGGACTTTGCTATAGTCCCACTAGTGCAAAGACATTTGCATAGCGCGTCTGCCTGCATTGCACACTCAAACTCATTTTAACTAAGCCATTATACTAGCAAACACTCAGTGTACCTAGTGGCATCCTATACGTGGCTATTGGACTTTGCTATAGTCCCACTAGTGCAAAGATATTAGCAGAGCACATCTGCCTGCATTGCACACTCCAACTTTTTTAAACTAAGCAATTTTACTAGCAAACACTCAGTGTACCTAGTGGCATCCTAAACGTGGCTATTGGACTTTGCTATAGTCCCACTAGTGCAAAGACATTTGCAGAGCACGTCTGCCTGCATTGCACACTACAACTCATTGTTACTAAGCCATTATACTAGCAAACACTCAGTGTACCTAGTTGTATCCTAAACGTGGCTATTGTACTTTTGTCTATTCACAGTATTGGAACGTTATTTGCAGCACGTCTGCCTGCATTGCACACTCTAACTTTTTTAAACTCAGCCATTATACTAGCAAACACTCAGTGTACCTAGTTGTATCCTAAACGTGGCTATTTTACTTTTGTCTATTCACAGTATTGGAACGATATTTGCAGCACGTCTGCCTGCATTGCACACTCTAACTTTTTTAAACTCAGCCATTATACTAGCAAACACTCACTGTACCTAGTTGTATCCTAAACGTGGCTATTGTACTTTTGTCAATTCACAGTATTGGAACGTTATTTGCAGCACGTCTGCCTGCATTGCACACTCTAACTTTTTTAAACTCAGCCATTATACTAGCAAACACTCACTGTACCTAGTTGTATCCTAAACGTGGCTATTGTACTTTTGTCAATTCACAGTATTGGAACGTTATTTGCAGCACGTCTGCCTGCATTGCACACTCAAACTTTTTTAAACTCAGCCATTATACTAGCAAACACTCACTGTACCTAGTTGTATCCTAAACGTGGCTATTGTACTTTTGTCAATTCACAGTATTGGAACGATATTTGCAGGACATCTGCCTGCATTGCACACTCAAACTTTTTTAAACTCAGCCATTATACTAGCAAACACTCACTGTACCTAGTTGTATCCTAAACGTGGCTATTGTACTTTTGTCAATTCACAGTATTGGAACGTTATTTGCAGCACGTCTGCCTGCATTGCACACTCAAACTTTTTTAAACTCAGCCATTATACTAGCAAACACTCACTGTACCTAGTTGTATCTTAAACGTGGCTATTGTACTTTTGTCTATTCACACTACTGCAAATCTATGTGCAGCACCTCTGCATGACAACCTCGTGCTCTGTTTTTAATAAGCTATAATGATAGCACAAAATACTGCCATTTTGTGGCATCATAGAACTGGCTGTTGTATTCCATTAGTGCCCCACTGGTGACAAGCTATTTCTAGCACCTCTACATCACACCCTCATGCACATTTAGCTACGCTAATGTTATAGCAAACTCATGGAATTCATTGCTGCATTTCATAATTCGGAGGGATAGAAAGTCAGGCTTCCTTTAGCTTTTCCTTCTGTTCATAGACAGCATCTCCAAGACAAATTTCCCCTCCACGTCTAAGTGTGGAGAGGCAGCTAGTGCGCATGCGTGTGCCGATGTACCCCAGCTGCAGCATAATTACAGTGTTTCGCCTAGTGAGTATGCTCAGCCTGACTGTGCCATTCCTGACGCTAAGTCTTCATTTCGGGATACAGCGCATGCTCCCACACTAAGTGTGAAAAGCCTCTTTGCACAGGTGCTTGCATTCTGTGCCGGGTCTAAGTCCTGTTTTGTGCCTAGACACCATGCTAAAGCTGATAGTCTTTTTTCAGAGACTGTATTTCATGCTACTGAGCATGCTCAGGCACTTCCTGCATCAGAGACTAGGTCCGGTAATGAACTCTTTGGCCCTGGCCCTGATGTGGGGGTCCCATATAGACCACAGGGCATCAGGTGTCCTCCCAAATGGCTTGCAGAGGCCCACACCTATGACTTGTCACCGCATTATTGATGGTCAGACGATGACTGGTGAGGTGTTTGGGTCATGGCAGCCATGAGGTCATCATTGAAGTTGCGTTTCCAAATAGGACGCTAGTTATGCCACTCATGACGTGTCACTCTGCTTTTGTCTCCAGGAGGTGCATTGTGGTTCACCCTGGTTTGGGGCGGACCCAGGTTATAAAAGGGGCTGGAGCCAACAAGGAGGTGCGCAGTCTTCTATTATGCTCCGAAAGAGCACACCTCCATGTGTTGAACCCATTGCGGCTTTAGGCCAGAGGTAGGCAGGGATAGGGTGGTGGATGCAGGCCACCACCACAGTTGGTAACGCAGAACGGTTAAGACCAGCTCCTGTCCTAACAGTCCTGCTTGTGCAGCCCAGTGGCATTAACAGGCCTGCTGCTGCTGATGCGCCTGCTGTCCACAGGTGTGGCCCCTACGCACACGGTCAGCGTACTCAATGGCCCCTGTGTTGTTAACAGGGAGTTCCTGGGCTGGGTGGGCATGTGGACCCTGTGACGCTAACAGGGCTCACAGTCTCCAGATCCGAATGGCGTCTAACTCGGTTCAGGCTACTATTAGTTTCATAGCCACACAGCTCTGTATCCTCCACCAAACCTTCAAGTTGCCAACCTCTCCTTTTCCAACTGGGAGCACGGTGGACACTGACTGCTGAAGGTGATATATACCTTTCTCTTTCTTTTCTTATTAATTTTTGTTATATAGCGGTCACAGATTATATACCACTTTATCCAAATCTGCCAGTCCCACTGTAACAGATGTTGTTTCTTCAGCAAATGTTACAGTTGTTTAACCACCAAATCCACGGACCAAAATTTTTTTCCCCTTTCCAACACACCTGTTCCCCTTTCCAACAGCATCTGTCCTTTTTCAACTCATTTTGGGATATGACCAAAAGTGCAACTGTGCAGGGACACCGTACTCAACGCCATCTCAGCACAGCAGCCATCCCTCGGTCCCTCCGATGTGGACAAGTAAAAGACCATTTCCTCCTATCCATGACAAAGTGTTGAGATTCACTCTGTGCAGCACTGGTGTTTAGTGGAAAAGTAGATCTAAGATTGCGTACCACATTCTGCAGATACTCCTGTATACGTGCGTCTATTTCTATGGCAGGAATTAGTTCGCCAAATTTTGTCTTGTACCGGGGATCTAACAGTGTGGCAACCCAGTATTCAGGATTACTTCAAATTCATACAATCCGAGGGTCATGTAGGTAGTGCAGCAAGAAGGCGCTCATGTGTCTTGTGCATCCAGGAGGACCAAGTCCTTGGTGTGTTGGTGGCAGAGAGGTGAGAATCGTGCATCCTTCCTCTGCCCTCTACCCACAACCTCGCACAACCGAAATGTGAGCAAGCTCTCACTCATCTGCTGAGTCTTCCATGCCCATCGCCAGTTCGTCCTCCATTTCTTCATGGGCTCCTGCACTTTCATCAACACTTTTTGCTGATACTATGCGCCCTTGTTAATCCCTCTCCCTCACCATGACTGCCGCATAGGTGCCGCTGACCATCTGGACCTCGTAGATCTTGTTATCCCTTCCGCATATGACTCCTCCTGTACTTCCTCCCCTTCCTCTTGTCCCAACACCTGACTCCGAATAATAATTACAGTGTGCTCCATCATGTAGATGACCAGAATTGTCACGCTGAGAATGACATTGCCAGTGCTAAACATCTTCGTCGACATTTCAAAACTGTGTAGCAGGGTGCATAGGTCCTTGATCTGACACCACTCCAGCAGCGTGATCTGCACCACCTCTGGATCAACTTATCCCAGGCTATATGTCTTACCGTATTTCAGCAGGGCTCTGCGGTGCTGCCACACACGCTGCAACATGTGCAGATTCCAATTCCTGCGTGTCGGAACATCGCATTTCCGGCGTTTAACTGCCAGACCCTAAGACTTCCGGAGTGATGAAAGTTGTTGAGCTGCTGTGTGCGCACGATGGAAGTGAGCACATAGCGAGCGTGCCCGCTGCACAAGGCCATGTAGGCCGTGATGGTGTTTTAAAAATTGCTGGAGAATTCGGATCAACACGTGAGCCATAAAAGGCACGTGTGTCACATTGCCCTGAGGATGGCCCGCAGCCAGGTTTGCATCATTGCCGCACACGGCTGTTAAGTCACCAACGGAGTCCGCTCCGTCAATTTGTACTCCGGTCGCCAGGTGACAACGTGTTCCTTTCATGAATAGTGCTGATGATGGGAGAGTAGTCGATGCCAGCGGCGCAGGTGGACGCAGGTTATGCTCACCCACTGGGCTGCATTACCTTGACAGATGCAGAATCTCTGGCTGAATGTAGCTGGTGGGTATCTCACAGATGAAATACCATCATTCAGCTACAACCAATGGGAAGACACCACACCCTTTTTTATGCCCATCCTGTCTGCAGACCACTGCCAGACATAGCTATGAACCTCTGGTTAATTTTACCCCCAGTTCAGTTTTATGATTTTGTGTGCTTGTTACCTGACTACTTTTCCTGCTTGCTGTTTATGTACCTTGTTGGCCGATACGCATTTCACCTCTGCTTGTTTTCTGATTAAGTCCTGGCCGTCCCATTCTGTTCCTGTTCCTCAATTAATGTTTTGACCCTGCCTGACTACTATTCTCTGTAATAGCGGTGTGACTCACATTTCCCATACATTTCAAAGTAAAACTTTGACCGCCTGATGGCATTGAGCTCTGCTGCCAGCATAGTAAGGAGGTGTGTGGTAGTCCTTGTGCGCAGTTGCAAGGAAGGGTGGCCTGACCACACAGGGTTTGCGCAAAGGTAGAGGACCCACACGAGGTTGAAGAGGCAGAAGCAGTGTATTAACTTCTACATACAGAACAAGGATTGAAACAACTCGTGGGGACGGCAAGACTTGTACAGCAGACCCTTCTCCATCTCTCACCATAGTTTGCCAGTGCCCAGTCAGTGACATGTAATGACCCTGTCTATGCTTACTGGTCCAAGTATCTGTGTTGAAATGCACCCTGTCGCACACAGATTTTCTCAAGGAAGTGGTGATGTTGTGTGCGACATGCCGGTGTAGCGCGGGCATGCTTTTCTTGGAGAAGCAGTGGTGATTGGGCATCTGGTACTGGGGCACAGCGACAGACATAAGGTCTGTAAAATCCTGTGTGTCCACTACGCGTAAAGGCAGCATTTCGGTAGCCAACAGCTTACAGAGGGATAGAGTCAACCACTTAGCTTTGTCATGGGTCGCAGTAAGTGGCCTTTTATTTGACCACATCTGAGGGACAGAGATCTGGCTGCTGTCTGTAGACGCTGTTGAGTAGGGTGTCCCTGGAAAAATGCAGGTTTGTGAGAAAAGTGCAGGCGGAGACATGATGTTGGCTTCATCTTGCCTTCAGATCTGTTCATCTTGTATCATTTTTAAAAAACACAGCAAGCAAGGGTTACTCCAAGCGGAGTCTCCCTTTTTTTCCAAAAATTGGGCCCCACACAGACACCTTATCAGTGGCAGCACTTGTGCCCTAGTTGCAAACAGGATGTTTTGATTTGCATCAAGCACATTCCAAATCCACAAGCATTTACTCTCCCCAGGATGACACAGGGGTAGTAAATTCCTTCTGGATCCATGACTTGTTCATTTTGATGAACGTCAGTCTGTCCACATTGTCACTGGACAGACGCGTGCGCTTATCTGTCAGCACACACCCAGCAGCACTGAAGACACGTTCAGAGACAACGCTGGCAGCTGGACACGACAAAATCTTCGAGGCGTAACTGGAGAGCTCTTGACATTTTTCTAGATTTGAAGCACAAAAGGAGCAAGGCTCCATTTGCAAAGTCATTGCATCGATGTTCATTTGGAGATACTCCTGTATCATCCTCTCCATCCGTTGACTATGTGTCAGACTTGTTGTCTCTGGTGGCCTTGCAAAGGAGGGTCTAAAAAAATTATGAAAAGATTCCATAAAATTGCTGTTACCAGCACCAGATACGGTCCTACTGGTACGGGTAGACTGTTGAAGATGACGAGGCCGTCCCATGTTTGTCAAGTTACAACTGGGAGAATCACTCCCTTCACCTGTACGGTTGTTTGGTGGAAAAGCCGAGCTAAGATCGAGTAACAGCTTCTGCTGATACTCCTGCATACGTGCGTCCCTTTCTATGGGTGGAATTATGTCACAAAATTTGGACTTGTCCCGGGGATCTAATAGTGTGGCAAGCCAGTAGTCATCATCACTTCTAATTTTGACAATACGAGGGTCATGTTGGAGGTAGTGCAACAAGAAGGCACTCATGTGTCTTGCGCAGCCATGCGCACCAAGTCCACGCTGTGTTTGTGGCATAGAGGTGCTAACCGTTCTTTCTTCCTCTGTCATCTCCCCCCAACCTCTTTCAACTGAAATTTGACCAAGGTCCCCCTCATCTGCTGAGTCTTCCATGTCCATGGACAGTTCGTCCTCCATATCTTCATGTCCTCCTGCACCTTCCTCAACATCTCACCTGCTACCATGCGCCCTTGTTGATCCCTGTCCCCCATGGTCCCATGCCTGCCGCGTTGGTGATGATGAACGTCTGGACCTTGGTGATGTTGTTGTGTCTTGCGCATATGAATCCTCCTGTAGTTCCTCCCCTTCCTGTTGTCCCACCCCCTGACTACGAATAGTGTTTAGCGTGTGCTCCAGCATGTAAATGACTGTAATCGTCATGCTGATAATGGCATTGTCAGCGCTAAACATATTCGTCGCCATGTCGAAACTGTGCAGAAGGGTGCATAGGTCCTTGATCTGAGATCACTCCATCAGGGTGATCTGCCCCACTTCTGCATCTCGTTGGCCCAGGCTATACATCATGACGTATTGCACCAGGGCTCGCCGGTGCTGCCACAGTCGCTGTAACATGTGGAGAGTTGAATTCCAGCGTGTCGCCACATCGCATTTCAGGCGATGAACCGGCAGGCCGAAAGACTTCTGGAGCGATGCAAGTCGCTCAGGTGCGGCGGTTGAACGGCGGAAGTGAGCACTGCAGACAGTTTCCGTGCCCTGGTCAGAAGGCCATCTAGGCCGGGATAGTGTGTTAAAAATTGCTGGACAACAAGGTTAAACACGTGAGCCATACAAGGCACGTGTGTCACCTTGCCCAGGCGAAGGGCCGCACCCAGGTTTGCAGCATTGTCGCACACGGCCTTACCAGGCTGCAGGTTGAGTGGAGACAACCATTTATCAAAATCAGTCTCCAGAGCTGCCCACAACTCAGTCGCTGTGTGACTCCTATTTCAAAGACATGTCAAGCTAAAGACCGCCTGATGCCGTTGCGCTCTGCTACCAGCATAGTAATGAGGGGTGCGTGATTCCTTCTGCGCAGTGAGAACGCTGGTGGCCTGACCAGGCAGGCTTGGGGCGGAGGTGGAGGACCCAGATGAGGTGGAGGATGCAGAAGCAGTGGCGGAACTTGGACAGACAGAGGATTGACACACAAGTCGTGGGGACGGCAAGACTTGTGCAGCAGACCCTTCACCATCTATCACCATAGTTACCCAGTGGCCAGTCAGCGACATGTAACGTCCCTGTCCATGCTTACTGGTCCAAGTATCGGTGGTGAAATGCACCCGTTCACACACAGAGTTTCTCAAGGAAGCGGTGATGTTGTGTGCGACATGCTGGTGTAGCGCGGGCACACCTTTCTTAGAGAAGTAGTGGCGACTAGGCATCTGGTACTGGGGCACAGCGACAGACATAAGGTCTCTAAAATCCTGTGTGTCCACTAGGCGGAAAGGCAGCATTTCTGTAGTCAACAGCTTACAGAGGGATAGAGTCAACCTCTTCGCTTTGTCATGGGTCGCAGGAAGTGGCCTTTTATTTGACCACATCTGAGGGACAGAGATCTGGCTGCTGTGTGTAGACGGTGTTGAGTCGGGTGTCCCTGGAAAAATGCAGCTTTGTGAGGAAAGTGCAGGCGGAGACATGATGTTGCCTTCATCCAAAGTTGGTGCTATCGATGTCTGAGAGAGCTGTACACACTCACTTGTTTCCCCTTCCAAACCAACTGACGACCTACCAAGCAAACTGCCTGTTGCGGTTACAGTGGTGGAAGTTGTGGGTGGAAAAACAGGTGTGACAGCTGTCCCCACAGTCCTAGAAGATGACGAGCGCGCGGATGCACTGGAAGGGGCAGGCGGTGGATGGTTCGCTCCGCTAGGCCGCATTGCAGCACGGTGAGCTTCCCATCGGGCCATATGATATTTATTCATGTGACGATTCATGGAAGAAGTTGTCAAACTGCTGAGGTTTTGACCTCTACTAAGAGAACCATGACAAATTTTACAGATCACATAATTTGGGCGATCTTTTTCTATGTCAAAAAAGGACCTGGCTAGGCAAGGCTTAGAGGCCATGCGACCTGTTGATCCACCCCGAATAATGCTCAGAGGCAGAGTGGTGGCTGAGGATGCAGTTGTAGACGTGCTACCAGTGCTCCGACTGTGTCCAGGAAGGCGCCAGGTTACTTCGACGTCGGTTGCATCCTCCTCCACCGCCTCTGTTGACCTCCTCGAGTGTCTGACTGTGGGTTGACAGTAGGTGTGATCTAGAACTTAATCATCAATTGTTGTGTTTGCACTCCCCTACCCCTCAGACCGAGTTTCTTCTTGCCCTGACCGAATATTTAAGTTGTCATCCCAATCGGGTATCTGCGTCTCATCTTCATCAGTATGTTCCTCATTGCCTATAACCACAGTTGTTGGAAAGGCAGCATTTTGGTAGCCAACAGTTTGCATATGATGAAAGTCAACCTCCAAGCCATTTCATGCCCTTCTAAAAGCATGTA